>NC_068996.1:55315606-55323528 GCF_001194135.2 Octopus bimaculoides
CAAACCTGAAAGCGGGCTTACATCAAGAAACCAGAGACCCTGGGGCAACAGAGAGAGAACATCAATAGAGAAATCAGAGAAGTGGGGTCTGAAACTCTTGAGGGTGTTATGGTGCAAGTTTTGGAAAGAGCATGCGTGTGCGAAGCCGAAAATGGCTGCCATTTAAGCGATGTCATTTTTCATATGTGATGTAGTGGTGTTTCAAAATTTGACTTGTGCATATTAATTTCCATTATGTCGTTTATATTGTATCAAAATTTCATCCATTTATTTGTAACGTTAAGGAAGTTATTAAAAATTGAAACCCATCAGTGACTTTTGGGACACCTTGTAGAAGACAAGGAACCTGTGCTGGTGTGACAGCTTCAGAATATACCTGTGCATCATCAATGGCAGTATCCTAAGATTCCATGGAGGGGATGTTGACAACAGATGGATTTTCTGACTGACAAAACTTGTTTCTACAAGATATGAAAGAGCTTGTGCTCTGATTTGATCAGTGCTTCCTGTCACAAAGCATGATGGACAGGGGGAAATAAATAAAGTGAGGAAGGTACGAGCCACATGTTTGCCCGACCTTTCAAGAACAACCTCCTTTGATTTAATTTCTGAGCAAGAATGGTTACCCTGCTCAAAACCTCTTCCCTGTTTTTCTCCACCTGGATGAAAGTACCTTAAATGGGCCTTCTGTTCTTCAAATGCTGGGCTGCAAGTTCACCAGCTTATTCTGAGATTACAACTCAATCAAAGAGACAAGCTTCAATAATCCATGCCAGCATTAACAATACATCCTTCAGCTTTTGTGTCAAAAAAATGGCCAATGACCAATCTTGTAGCTTGCAGTTCAACTGTGATTCCTCTTTGAATCAGATGTTTACCACTTCTTCTACTTTGCCAAAGCTAATGTAACTTATCTGAAGTGTCTCTTGGATGAGACCCTCACACATTTGTTGGCAACAGCCACCATTTGTTCCTACTTAACTTGCTTAATCCATTTAACGATGATGATGATGATAATTAGGAGAGAGAAATGAAATGCTTTAATAGTCATGCTTTTCACAGAAAGTGAAAATAACTTCTGTGGTTGGTAGTACAAAGCAGTAGGAAATTTTCAGGTTAAATCAAAGGCATTTCAGTAGTGACCAATGTTTTATTATCATATGTAGCACATCTAGGACTACATTATTCAATGTGACTTTCCCTTTTTAAGATAACAGGGTGAGATTATTCGGAGTTTTGACTGCCATTTCTAGCAGGTCAAACACCCACATAAATTCATAGAAATTAACCATGATGTACAAAAGCTAATTGCTATGTGGCATTTAATTGACGATTAAGCAATATTAACCACAAAGTCAGCCTCAGCCTTGACTCAAAGATACCAATAGAAATAGAAATAATACTGATTTTAATCATTGATGGAAGGTCACAAATTACAGGAGAGGAGGAGACGTAATTGACACAATGATATTACTGGTTTTGGTTTTATTGACTATGAAAAGATGAATGGAAAAGTGATGTCAAAATTTCAACTAGGAACCAGGAGGGACAATTCTAAACGCTACAAACTTATTCACCCCCATACACTTACTGTCTGAAATTAATTTACTGAATATATTCATGGTTGTTGCTGGATCCATGTAAATGACACCTGTGTCAGTGGCATGTAAAAGCACCCATTAATTACACTCTTGGAGTGATTGGTGTGAGGAAGGGCATCTAGCCGTAGAAACCATGCCAAATCAGACTGGAACTTGGTGTAGCTCTCTGGCTCATCAACTCCAGTCAAACCATCCAACCCATGCCAGCATAGAGTGGACATATGATGATGATGATGATTCCTACAAGTTATTGTGGTTGCTTTATAGACATAGATCAAATGAACTGAACTCAATGCACAAGTATTTATTACTTTAATTAGTCCTGGAAATAATGTCAAACTAAAGCAATATTTAAGTTCAATATTTGAACACAATACTGTTAAACAACCAAACTAGGGTGTGCTGCTACTGTGTCTGACACACAAACACCAAGTTATCTAACAGACACAAGGTCTAAGATTCTGGAGGAAAGGAACGGTTGATTTCATACCACATGGCATCCAATCTAAGTTCTTGAAGTTGATTTTATGAACCTCAGTACTTTGTTTCATTGATCCCCAGAAGGAAATGAGGTGAAAAGTTGACCTTGGAAGGACTTGAACACAGAATGTAAAATGCTGTAACTAAACATTCACATTTTGTCCATTGCTCTAATGATTGTACAAGGCCAGAAATCTTAGTGTTAGGAGACAGTTATATTAGCCTGAGGATTTAACTGTTAATTTGATAGAGCATGAAAAGATGGAAGGTACAGCTGATCTCAACAGGGTTTGAACTAAAAGACTAAAGAGGACAACAACAACAACAACAACTTCTTAGATAGCCACAGATTTATAGAGAAATAGTAGAGTCCATTCAAAATCAATCTCAGTGCAATGTCCAGTAGCATAGCCAGGTTCTAAAGTTAGAGGGAGGGAGTACTTAGAACAAAACAAAAGGCAACGTGACACATACCACACAATTTTTAACTTATTTCTCTTGTATTACATGAAATATTTCATTAGTAATAATAAACATAAATTCATTAATTTTATGTTTCAATAACAGTGTCATTATGGATTAAACTTACAACTACTGATATATAAGTATGATATGAAAGTAATGAAATTCCATAGATTGTCCAGTGTTGAGAGGTTATGACATCAAGGTTTGTTTTGGTTTTTCAGATGTCAGTGGCCATCAACACATTGCAGGAGATTGAGCTGACAGTTCAAAAACATGAGAAGTTGGTCAAATAAAGTAATGACTCCGTAAAGTTCTTCCAAAGTTCTTCATGCAATTAATGAAAACAAAGAGATTCAACTTTTATTGCAAAATTTAACAAAAATTGTTAAAAAACGAAAATTGTTGAAAAGGCACCAATTTTGAAAAATGTGATCAGGTGGGGAATGGTCAGTCCCCTTGCTCCCCTATAAGCTACACCACTGACAATATCCTGGTGGGATTCGAGCTGAGAATATAATGGAATATAACTAAACATGGTACTACTATTTCTGCAAGTTACTGGCTTCTACCAGAACAACAACAACAACACTGCCACCCTCTATAAAGGACAAGCGTGAAGCATTCTCATGTAATCTTGACTGTCTGGGATTAACAGCTCAACTCAATATAAAAGATCTTAGATCCACACTTTGGGAGCTTTCTACACTTGATTATAAAAGGGATCAAACATTTTGAAGCTGAAGGCTTTCAACATTTGGGATGTTTTAACATGATTGGCTCCCTGTGCTGGTGGCATGTAAAAAGTACCATATGAACATGGTCAGTGCCAGTGCCCCTGACTGGCTCCTATGTCAGTGGCACGTAAAAAGCACCCCCTACACTCTTGGAATGGTTGGTGTTAGGAAGGGCATCCAGCTGTAGAAACCCTGCCAAATCAGATTGAAGCCTGGTGCAGCTTACTGGCTTCCCAGACCCCAGTCGAACCGTCCAACCCATACCAGCATGGAAAAACGGACGTTAAACAAAAATGATGATGATGATGATTGATACAACCAAGGCATTGCTCCAGTCAGGGTTATCATTCCATCTGGAAGTGGAAGCTTCTTACCCTCAACCAGATCCCACTATAGTAAAATTTCAATTCAGAATGAAAAGAACTGCAATGGCTACTCTAAGACATGTCTGACAATATAACAACTTGGTTAATCCACTGACCTGGATCAATAGTTTATTGAACCAGAAAAGATGAATAGCAGAGTTGACTCAGTAGCATTTGAACTCAAGAGTATAAAACAACCAGAATCAAATGCCACAAAAGACAAACACTAAAATTGCCAATTTGTCATCTTTCTTTTAAATAACACCTACCATTATAACGAGGGTGGGGGTATCATGTCTTGAAAAACCGATGGGATGGCTACATGTGGGACATCTTTGATCACTGGTTCACTGGATCAGGACTGACCTGGGGCTAACCAACAGCGACTATAATCACTAGTACTAACAACTATACTATACATTACGTAATGTACTCCTAGGTACACTATAGTTGAAGAATACAAGATGGGATGGTCACGGCTGGAATGTCGATGATTAAGGTTTGTTTGATAAGGACTGACCTGGGATTAAATGACAATAGCCACTAGCATTAACTAGTACAAACTACTATACACTTGATAATGTAGTCCTAGATACACTATGTCTGAGTAAAAGACAGAATGGTCACAGCTGGAACATCTTTAAGTCAGATGGATCAGCACTGATCTGGAGCTCAACTACAACAACTACAGCCACTAACAGTAGCTTACATACACTACACAAAAAAATATATAACAGCTACAAATGGTCAGCTGAATGAGACAGGAAGAGAAAACAACAACAAAAACATTAAATTTACATCCATCTGACCACTACCACAAAACCCGAATTTAAAACACTAGATGATGATAATGAAGTCTGCTAATTCAAACATGCTCTTGAACTGCTCCTTACTTATGCTCCCTGGTAAACAATATAGGATGTCCTTACTAAAACTGTCAGTCTTCAGAACGAGCAGTTTAGTTTTTTTTTGCCATGTCTTACATGTTAAGGAGGCAGCAATAAATAAATAAATAAAAAAAATAATAATAGACTGCGCAGGAAGCATGGAGACAATCTTCCATTTAGTTATTACACACCTTCCTTTGATGTTTTAAACATCTACAAGAGTTGTGTGAATATGCATGGCTTAGTTTACTCCCTGGGAACAATTTACAGTTTGTATCATGGGTGGGGAACAGATGACATTAGAAACAGAAAAAACACACATATATACACATACATATGGAGGAATAAAGATAAATACTCATATACACTGGAATAAACAAATACACACACATTATTAGAAAGAGATATAAGTAGATACACATTAATATAAAGACAAGTACATACATGCATGCACTGGTATAAAGAGATGATGTACATGCACACTAGCCTAAAGGGGCATTTGGCTGCTATTTCTCTTAGGTCAACTATGGAGAGTTTAATTTTGTCTTGACAATGTGACTTATTCTTCTGACTTAATCTCTAAGTAAGGTGTTCTGGAAAGGAATGTGTAAAGTTAAAGGGTCACCAACCAAAATTCTTCATCAAAATATTTCTGACTCGAATTACCAATTGGAAGGTTATAATCCAAATCCAAGACAAATCTAACTCAAAAGAAATGGTCACTCAAATCTAAATAAATTCTATGCTTACAATAAGAACCAAACAGTGAGGTTTGTACTAATTAAAATATCGTTAAACTGCTAAGTAGTTAACTGGTTAATCCTATATAATAGTTTAATAAATCAGAATTAACATACAGGTTTGTGGGATACAATTGAAATTAACAACATTATTATTAAATAATTTAAGCAACATTATTATTGCTGAAGAAAAATATTAACTAAAACTTAGGATTAAAAACTTATAAAAAAACACATTTTTCTATTCTGAAAGAAATTCTATACTTTTCTATCATTTTGTATTCAATAACAAGTTTTGGTGCCAAAAAACAATATGATAATGCTTATCTCAAGGAATGCTGTATAGCAAGGGGTGGAGGAACCATTCCACTGCCAGGGGGAATAGCAAGTGCCATAAGAACTTGTGAGGTCTTATCTGTTTTTGAGGAAAACAATGAATCTTTAATTTTGTTAATAGGTAAGCACCTTATATTAAACTCCTGCTCTGGTCTTAAAGGATTAACCATTTTTCTTTTTTTTTTTTCTTTTATATTTATTTTTAGAGACTATGTCAGCATGCCAATTTAAAAATATATTTAGGTTATATTTTACCCTTGGGCAAAAGATACTCCACCCTTGCTATACAGCACCAACATTATTCCACCCCTGAAGTACAGCATTAACAAGGTCCCGCTTCTGCAATACAGCTTCAATCATTTTTGTTTCTTTTTAAAGTCACCATTTTCTCTTTAGTGAAATATCAGAACACAATTAGCCAAGCACGTTATTTACAGATATATTCTCATACTTTTCCAGATGCCATAAAAGAATTATTGGTACAGTGACTCTTAATTTTGTAGAGCTCGTGGAATGCCCTCCATCGTTAAAAACATAAATCTGTTTGACTCATGGAACACTGCTGTGTTTTTCATAAGTTAACCTAGTTAAGGATTATATTTTTAAGGCTTAGTTACAAGAAGGGATCTGTGATGGTTACAGGTCATCACAGACACTCTGAGACCAGTTTGATTAAAACGATTGTTGTTCAGCTTGAATATGAATAACTTGACATTTGCAGGGGGTTTACGAAGGATTTAAGTTCAAGAAAGGCACAGATGTGGCTGTGTGATTAAGAAGTCTGCTCCCCAACCAAATGGTTCTGGGTTCAGTCCCACTGCATGGCACCTTGGGCAAGTGCCTTCTACTATAGCCCTGTGCTGACCAAAGCCTTGCGAGTGGATTTGGTACATGGAAACTGAATGAAGCCTATCATACATATATAACAACAATAACAAAACAAAAGGATGTGCACATGGAACACATTAGTTTGACACTCAGTGAAAAGGGAGGGTTTTTGACACTTTGAGCATAGCTCTTTGTCAGAAAGGAAAACGGAAAAGTCCAGAGAAAGAAATATGTGTGTGTGTGTGTGGGGAATCTGGTCAGCTCCTGTCAAACCGTCCAACCCATGCCAGCATGGAACAGATGTTAAATGTTGTTGATGATAATGATGATGATGTGTGTGTGTTTGTCTTCTTGTTCTTGACATTGAGTGATAGTAGTAGAATGAGTGTCACTGAAATAAGTGTGAGGGCATCCAGCTGTAAAAGCCATACCATAAATGGAATGTATGAATGAGTGTATTTCATCTAAGGGTGAGTAACTCCAACTAAAATTTAATTCATACCTTGGTTAATTCATCCACTCCATTCCAACAGATGTAAAATAATGATCAGGACATTCAATAAATTCCCTATCCATCAAATATGGTAAGTACAGAAGACCAGCAACTGTTGTAGGATGACCGAGTCCATTTTTAACTACTTCCATTTTGGCCACCAAAAAAATACAGAAATATACTGGACAGTGGAGAAAGTGTACATGTCCAGGCTGACATTCTAGTTGTGTTTAGCTTAGCAGTCAGCCCTAATCAAGAAGAGTTTTGATCAGTCACTCCAACTGTGACCACCACATCTGTCCCTACATTATTCAAAAGATATTTGTCCACTATGTCTTGTAGGTCATGAGACCATGTAGAGGTCTCCTTAATGGTCCATAAAATTGTTATGAATTAAAAATAAACTAAAGAAATCAAGGAAATATCGTTATCATCATCATCATTAACATCAGATAGGGAGAATTATGAAATTAATAAAAAAAAAAAAAACAGTATGTTATGGGTGGAGACAGGGTGGATAATTCTAATTGTTCCTGATTATATATAAGATGGCTGTCCACTAATGACCAAGGAAGACCATCACTGATCATGAGGTTATTGAACCAACAGTTGGCTTCCCCTGGGTTCACATCTGTAGCTTCGATGCTCACCTTGGAACCCTTCCACTTGACCAGGCTTTGGATAGTCGCCTTGCTGGTGATTGCACAACCGTCTCTTAGAGACATGCTTTAACAAAAGCTAAGGGATGCTTCACTCCCAATGGTCTTCCAACACTACAGACAACAATCTGAACTTTGATACCTGTGCATATATATATATATATATATATATATGTATATATATTCTCTCTCTGTTTATTTCATTTTTGTTGAAGAGCTTACATTCAAAACATAAAATACTTTCTCACCTTATTGACCGTTAACCTAATACACCTGTTTGTTGTTTATACACCAGTCTTCGTTTTTTGCTTTTCTGTAAATTTCAATTATTTAT
>NC_068996.1:55324435-55325465 GCF_001194135.2 Octopus bimaculoides
ACTCATAAATGGGCAGGTTACACTCACTGGTATAGGCTATGGTCTATGGTTTCACTTGGCTTGCCGGGTCTTCTCAATCACAGAATATCTCTAAAGGTCTCGGTCACTAGTCATTACCTCGGTAAGGCCCAATGTTTGAAGGTCGTGCTTCGCCACCTCATCCCAGGTCTTCCTGGGTCTACCTCTTCCACAGGTACCCTCAATTGCTAGGCTGTGGCACTTTTTCACACAGCTGTCCTCATCCATTTTCGCCAAATGACCATCCCAGCGCAATCGTCTCTCTTGCACACTACATCTGATGCTTCTTAGGTCTAACTTTTCTCTCAAGGTACTTACACTCTGTCGTGTATGCACACTGACATTACACATCCAGCGGAGCCTACTGGTTTCATTCCTTGCAAGTTTACGCATGTCCTCAGCAGTCACAGCCCATGCTTCACTGCTATGTAGCATGGCAGTTTGCACACATGCGAACTGCCATGCTACCTTTTATATATATATGTAATTCAAATGTGAATGAGAAGCAACTTAAGGGATATAAACAACATTGAACTCACATCCACAAGGTATGTTTTGTCAGTTAGTGCGCAGGCTGTGATTTTAGATGTAAGAGAATTATTTTCATCAAGTTACCTGATGTTAAAACACCGGGAAGTCATAGACAAATGAGACAACTCACACTAAGTCCCAGTACAGGAATTATAGACAGTGTTTTGTCATCTTTGTCTAACACCAAACAAATTCATGAGAATATATTCTCTTATGCCCACAATCACAGTCCGACCACAAACTGACAAAACACATACCTTGTGTATGTGTGTTTGATATTGTATTCTTTTACTCATTTGACTGTGGCCATGCTGGAGCACGACCTTTAGTCAAACAAATTGACCCCAGGATTTATTCTTTGTAAGCCTAGTACTTATCCTATCGGTCTCTTTTGCCAAACCACTAGGTTACAGAGATCTAAACACACCAACATCAGTGTGAAGCGTTGGTGGTAGGACAAACATATATATATATATATATA
>NC_068996.1:55325687-55328524 GCF_001194135.2 Octopus bimaculoides
CGCCCGGCGTGCTATCGTTTCTGCACACTCGCCGGCTTCTTTCAGTTTCCTATTTCTTTATTGCCCACAAGGGGCTAAACATAGAGGGGACAAACAAGGACAGACAAATGGATTAAGTCGATTACATCGACCCCAGCGCATAACTGGTACTTTATTGACCCCGAAAGGATGAAAGACAAAGTCGACCTCGGCGGAATTTGAACTCAGAACGTAACGGTAGACGAAATACCGCTAAGTATTTCGCCCGGCGTGCTATCGTTTCTGCACACTCGCCGGCTTCTTTCAGTTTCTGTCTACCAAATGGACTCACAAAGCTTAGGTTGGCTGAACCTGGAACCATGCAGTTTGGAAGCAAGCTTCTTACCACACAAACAGCCAGGAGCGGCACCAGGTTCTATAGTCTGTTTTGGCATGGTATCTTCAGTTGGATACCCTTCATATTGCCAATCACCAACAGTCACCAAATAATTATTATATATGTGCACACATACACAAATAATGCATATCCATATCCATCCATTCACACACACACACACACACACACACACACACACACACACACATGCTTACAGGAGCTGAAATAATAATTAAAAAATTTTTTCAAAACCATCAGTCATCTTGCCTTCAAGGTAAATTATTTTTTATTTCTCTTGTTCTTCAAAACATTGTACAGGAGAAAAAACAAAACAAAACCAGAAAGTAAAGAAAAGTAGAGAGACAGATGATTGATAAGAGAAAATGGCAAGGAAACAGTTTCACTGAAAACAGTATTAATATTTAACACATATCCAAGCCTGCTTAAACAAATGTTGTGTAAAGTTCCTGCTTTTAGGAAATGTAGCTGGGTGGAGAGTGGTGTTAGGTAGACATTCCTTCAAAAGGAACAAATGAAAACAGTTTCTATAGAATTATTGGGTTATTAGTGTAAGTTGCAATACTGAGGGTGTGTGTGTATATATGTGTGTGTGTGTGTGTGTGCATATATATATATATATATAAATAAATACACACAAACTAATATCTACTTGAAATATGAATATATTGGAATCAAAGTTCCTAAATTTTTGCTGTGGAAGTGTGCAGAAATTTTCTTTGAAGAAATTCTGTCTTTCTTTGCAAAGTATCCATATATCCATGCAAGTAAGTAACCATTAAAAAAAAATCTTCTTGAAAACCTTGTATATGCATATGTTCTTCCTTTGTGCACAGACAAACAAGCATACAGCTTAAACAGGAAGATCAAGAATCGGAATACACCCTGAACCCTTTAGTATATCATTCAACCATGGTAGTTGTTGAATATATTCTTAAGTCCACCATTTTGTCAATCGTAGCAGCTTCCAAGCTTCACCGCTAATTCAGTTCTCAACTAAATTGCAAACTGTTAACAGTTTTAAAGAGGACACCTCCTCAGCTACACTTTGGCATAAATAGTTTGAGATTTGGTTCAGTAGAAAAAAAGTTACACCAAAATATCTGCAACCTCAAGGGGAGCAGTAAAGCACCTATTCACCTTAAATTGACATAAACTTTCTAATTTTAAAATAAAAGTATACTTTTCTTAGGCTTAAATGATAGAAAACTGCATGAAGAATTCAGAATTGTTAGTCGCATTGAACAAAAATTAGTAGAAAAAATGTTATGGGGTAAAATGCCACAAAATTTTATGTCAGTAAGTAAGGAAGTAAGAAGTAATGCTTAAGCAATAAGAATAAAGAATATATTGCTAAAATGAATGTTTATATTCTTAGGCGGTGAGTTGGCAGAAACATTAGCATGGCTTGCGAAATGCTTAGCGGTATTTCACCTGTGTTTACATTTTGAGTTCAAATTCCACTGTGGTCGACTTTGCCTTTCATCCATTTCAGATCTATTTAAATTGACGTACAGATTATTTAGTTAATTTTTTTTTTAACTAGACACTTTGAAACTTCTGATACTGATACAACGTAAAATGTGTGGTTGTGTCAATGAATATGTGTCTATGAATATGTATGTGTTTTTATATGACTAACATATGTCTTCTATGCTGCAATCATTTTAGTTTCAACACATGGTCTTAGATCGAATCACTTGCCTATATATAAATGCTGAGGTGTGTATGGGGGCGGGGGAATATCAAAACCCCCTCCCTCTCATTTGTGGCAAGGGAAACACAATGGAGGAAGAGCCAACTTTTATATTGTGTTGAGTCAAGAGGTTTGCAATGTTTTGGTAACTCGTTTGCTTTATTCGTCAAGTTACAATGGAAGCGGCCTGGCATTCGGAGTGGTGGCCGTCGTGTTGCATTGTCTGCAGCCACTTTTCTGCCAGTTCTTTGATCCCAAACTGATTCCAGTTCTTGTCTCTTGGGGCAAAGTGCTCCTTTACTTAAGCTTCCACTTCCTCTTGGTTGATGAAGTGTTGCAGGTGTGGGAGGTGAGCTATGGATTGGAGGAAGTAATAATCCAAGGGAGATATTTTTCTGCAATTCCAACATGCAGAAGCAGTGGTTAAGCAAGGGCCAGCTTTTGGAACCTGTTGCCAAACACAAACATCTGGAATTATGATGGGGTAACTCACTACAAACACTTTCTGGACAGTCAAACTATCGATGCCAACCTGTACTCTGAACAGCTGGATGAGATGTATGCCATTGTGTGCCAAAAATATCCAGCATTGGTTAACAGAAAGCAAGCTCTTATCCATCAAGACAGCTCAAGACCACATGCTGCTCAAACAACCCAGAATAAACTCCAGGAACTTGAGGGAATCAAAGTGATACCACACCCAGCGTAAAGTTTGGACCTAGCTCTCTTTCGGATTATTACTTGTTCCGATCCATGGCTACCTTCCTG
>NC_068996.1:55328756-55330186 GCF_001194135.2 Octopus bimaculoides
TGGAAGCTTCAGTGAAGGAATTCTTCCCTTCAGAAAACAAGAACTGGTGTCAGCTTGGGATCCAAGAACTGGCAGAAAGGTGGCTTCAGACGGTGCAACACAATGGCCTCTACTTTGAGTGCTGGGCTGCTTTTGTTGTGACTTGACGAACAAGGCAGGTAGATTGCCAAAGTATTGTGAAGCTTTTGACTCAACTCAACACTCAGGATATGCTCAACCATCTTGCTAATATGTGGGGAAAAGAAACCCTACATTGAAAGTCCAGATAGATCTATGGGTGTACGGAGTTTTTCAATATGATTCCTTCCTCAGCACCTCTTACTGCAGCTGACATAGGGTCCACACTTTTCTAACAGGCTCCACTTGATATTACATTGTTCAGCATTTTCTTTCAATACTCACACATCTCTCATCAATGTTGTGATCCTATGTTTTTCTTGGATATTAAACAAGGACTTGTGTCACATACAACAGGGTTTACTCTCAACATTTTTGACAAAATTTTGTATTTTAGAAGTTATTTCGTCACAAGTTAGAGTGACAATGGACAAATTCGTGTTTGATAAGTGCTAATATACAAAACTCTCAGTTTTTGACTTATTCTCTAACTTCTGCCAATGATATATATACATTTTATACTTATATGTGTAAAGAAATCTCATCACGCAATCAAACCAATGAAAGAGCCTCTACCTGGTCGCTCGACACACTAAAAATAGCAGCCAATGTATACCCTTACCTAAATCACACGCCCATTGTACGTAATGGCCTACATTATCCCTAAAAAGACGGTTTGCTGAAAGCTGGAATGTCTTTGATGATAGGTTTGCTGTTTCAGGGTTGATTTGAGGCTAAATAACAACATTATGGTAAATTACTATGTTAACACCTGCACGATTTTCACTAAGAAGAAGAAAAAAAAAAGTTTTTTTTGCATGGAATCAAGTACCCTGACCTTCTAATATGCTGCAAATCCCTTATTTTGCTTCAGAAAAATTGGGGGTGGGACGAGGGGGTATCTGCCACACCCCCAACCCTGGAATCATTGGAAATTTTTTTCATTGAATGAATTCCTGTGATCTAATATGCTACAAACCCTTTGTGGATGGGTAATATCAAATAATTCAATCACAACATATATTTAAATTAAACATGAAAAAATTGAAATATTACCATCACTTACATGAAAAAAATTGAAATATTATCTTTCAGTATTTTATAAGGTAAAATCTTAAATTATTAATTGACACATTATTAATTATCTTATAACAGCAATGCCTGGAAAAATCATGGATTACATGGAAAAATGCAAGCTTGGCTAATTTACTACCTTAAATACAGAAAAAAGTGACTAATTAGACACTTACAAATTAGCTGAACAGTTTTCATCATCATCATCATCATCATCGTTTAACGTCCGCTTTCCATGC
>NC_068996.1:55331819-55345355 GCF_001194135.2 Octopus bimaculoides
TTTATAATCTTAAGAATATTACTTTTCATGCTTGCATTTTTCTATGTAATAGATATTTCTCTGTCAAATGTAACCCTTATTTATTCACATCAATTTGAATTAATAATGCATTTATCTCATCGCTTTGAGACTTCAATGGTGAGATTATATATTTTTAGAGTGATATTATAGGAAAGGTGTGAGAGGCTAGATGTGGCTGGTTTGAATGCAAAACAGAATATTTGGGCTGGAAATGATAGGTTTAAACGTTAAAAGGTTCAATATTTTACACTATATAAATCTGAAATCCATAGGTGATCGCTCAACATGTTAGTAATACATACATACATATACCCAGACCTATATCCCCCATTTTTTTTTAGGAGGGGGTGGCCACAACAAGACACACACACCAGCCATTCCATTCATTTCCCAGCTCAAAGAGGCGAGCCCCTTTCTATGCTCGGGTCAAGGCATAGAACGCAACCCCCAATATCAGCAGCTGGGCCTGACAGCATATGCTGGTTTACCTCTGCCACATCATGCTAGTAATAATAACCATATCTCTCTCAAATCACAACCACATATCTCAAATAAGAAAGAGACTTGTAGTCCTGAAACCAATAAATATCTGTCAGCTTCTCCGATTAACAAATTTTCATTCATCTTAATTGTTTCCAATAACTTCTAATTGAAATTTGGGCTGTGGGGGGGGGTATAGTTGATTATATTGAACGCTGTGCTTGACAAAATGAAATTTAGAGTTTGTCTATTTTACCATGGCACTGGAGAAGTCCAAAATCATCTTTAGTTGATTAAATATGTCTATATAGAGAATTGAAAGAAAAAAAAAAAAACCGGCAGTAATTAAAGAGCTAAATCAATAACAGGTTATTAAACACATCATTACATTATTATGCATCACAATTACATAATTGTACATTTAATGATGTTTATCTAAACGAAACAATTGTTGAACACAAAGTATGAATGGTATATGAAATTTATGTTTTTCGGCAATTATTCTTAATTAAATATGGCTATTTATTTGCCTCATCACACTTCTTACCAATTGTTATAACCCTACCCATAAGAAAAAAATACCCCTAAAAGGTTGGACGATCATAGTTAGAATGACTAGTGGTGTATTGATCCACCTGTTAGAGACTGACCTGGAGCTGCAACATACATTGTCGTCAACGATATCACATACTACAATTACACAACACCACACATTATGCTACAGAAATAATAATAATAATAATAATAAAGTCAAAGAAGGTGCCTCTAAGTCGACCCGCTAAAAATAGCAGCCAAATTTCCCTTAAATCACAAGCTACCTCCTTAGAAAAGGACACAAATAATATAGTCCTAGGTTCTCTGTACATGGGAAAAGACGGGATGGTCACGGCAGGAATACATTTGCTCATAAGTTTGGGCTGACAAGGGCTAAACAATAACAACAAATAAAAAAAAACTATCCTTATAATTCGCTTCATCTCCTTCAAGAAGTGTTTTACAACAATACTGCTGTGCGCGCGCGCTACATTACCGAAATAAATTGCCCTATTTAAACGATATCCTATTCTACGAAT
Source organism: Octopus bimaculoides (assembly GCF_001194135.2). Classification (NCBI taxonomy): domain Eukaryota; kingdom Metazoa; phylum Mollusca; class Cephalopoda; order Octopoda; family Octopodidae; genus Octopus; species Octopus bimaculoides. The sequence continues at coordinate 55,333,394 of NC_068996.1, forward strand.
AATTTCCCAAATGAATATGTGACTAAAACTGTATATTCTTAAATTCACAGGGTCACACACACATACAATTCTATGCCAAAAATATACAATAGAAACTACGAATGATGTTAAACGGTTATTGTTATCAAAACCAACTTAAAATGTTGCCCACCGGTTATTGATATTGAAACAGTCCCATGTCACCCACCCACTCAGTATTCAGCAACTTCCATTGTAATATAATTCTTCCTTGGGTTCCTCAAATTTTGAGAGCCTCGTGACATCGGCATTGTCTTGGGCATTTAAAACTTTTAAAACTTGTTAGAGTTCAATATCTTCCACGTCTAAACACAACTGACGGCTACTTCCAAAAGTAAGAGGAGTCAAACCCGGTACTCTACTGGTACTTTATCGATCCTGAACAGACAAAAAAAAAAAAAAAAAAAAAAAAAAAAAAAAAAAGACAAAGCTGACTTCAGCGAGGTTTGAAATCGAACAGAAAACCGAAAACACAGCAAGACTATCAGCCCCGACTCTGACCTAATGACTATCCCAACACAACGCATATCTTCACAAAAATGCTTAAATGTATGTATGTCTACAGGTGAATGCGTATATGCATAAATACATGGTGTTCCTATAGTATAGAGTCTGAAATTATCTTAATGCGCCAAAAACCGTAATTTATCCGGATGTGTATGTTGTAAGTACCGTAGATATTACTATTAAAAAAAAAAAAAAGGTGGGGAATGCTTTTTGCTCCTTCCTTCCTGTAACTTTTAGGTTTTGAGTTGTTTCGAATCTTCTTTACAGATTTCGGTTTAAAAAAAAATTACGCAATTTTATTCAGAAGTATAACCTCACATGTTAACCCCTCCCCCCAAAAAAACTCAAAGCTTAAAAAATACTGAAATAGGGGAAGCACCCCGCCCCCTTTTGCAGAATCTACAGAAAATTTAAGGCCCTTAAACTGCGAATTATTTAAAATTTTCTAAAGTAATTATTTTTTTTTTTAAAATAAGAGGTTTTTTTTCTTAATTAGTCAAACCTAAAATAAGTGTTGCCAAATGCAGCATTAAAAGTTACGAATTAAAGTTTAACAAGATTTTGATAATTATTTTTGTTTTTCGTAGAGATCATACGGATTAAAAGATTATAACTAGGACGAAGCAGATTATGGACAACAATCATTAAAAATGAAATTGTCAATTTAATTAAGAAAAGAAAAAAAAATGTAGCCTATTTCTTCGATGTGAAATACTTTTTAGCTCCTTACAGATACGTAAGGCTGGTGTTAAAAACAATACCATTCTAATTTATTTTCTCTCTTCAAAGTTTCTTTTCCACTCATACAAGTACACAAACACTATTTTATCATAGATAAACAATGAGAAAAATATGAAAAGGCAGATCTTGAAATTATCTAGAAATTATTGTGTGATTCATTTGACAATTTTAAAGGTTTTGTAGCAACGAATGATAAAGAGAAAGTGTCGTTTAGTAGAGATATATATCTTGTAAACAATTTCACTCCGTTTATTTGTTGTTGCTAATATCATTGGAGAGAGAGAGGTATTTCGGAGCAACATTCGTTTCATAAATTCGCAACGATCTCAAATTAAGAAATTAATTAATTCGAGTCGAAGTTACACTAACCCAGAAGAAGAAACTCAAGCAGCTTAACAAGAACAAAGAAAATGCAAGAAAACATGGAAGATCTCGCACATGTCAACTATTGTTTAGTGATTGAACCAGTGGTTTAGTTGTTTAAACCCAAGTCAACTTCGATCCAGAAGTGATCAGAGGCATTGCAGTAATGACTATCAATTTTTATCAGCTATATTGTAATATCTAAGACCACATTATCTAACAATTATGGCATGGAAGACATTAACCATTGAAAACTCCAAAAATCTGTTAAACTCACTTAAACATTGTTTTGTGTTACAATTTTCGTTGCACCATTTGCGACCTGGTCACTAATACGGTGCCACTGCATCTCATTATCTAACATTTCCATTTATTTTGAGTATCGATAAGGTACGATTTAAGAATGTTTAGCTACTATTTCTTGAAGTTTGAGAGACCATCAAGAGCTCCTTTATTGGCCGCGGTTGGGCAAAGTAATTGGTGTTTTATTCCGACAGGTAGGTGTATAGAAGAAACAGAACCAAAGTAGCAAACAAAGAATTTCCTTCAGGAACTGCTTAGACTTAACCTGTGCCTGAAAGGTCGGGCGGATGTGACAAATGTTCACGTCGCTTCTGTGATATCGTCTTAGTTGCTAGGCAACCTTGAAGAGCTTCCCAAGCTCTTCTATCGTGTCGAGGAACGACCAGGTCATCTCTAGTCTCTTTCTCCTACCTAACCATTTCACGATAATGTTTGTACGTATTTACTTAAAGTTACTTGAGTGCATCTAGAGCGGTGAAGAACTTTACCACTGCTCATCACTTTAACCCATAGTTCCTCAGAGTAGGACGTGGGTTACTTCAGAATGAGTACAGGTAACAAGTGAATAAAAGTTGAAATAATGCGTTTTAAAACTAAAATCTCTTTCTATAATACACACACACACACATTTATGCATGTGTGTGTGTGTGTGTAATGTAGTCGTTAGTTAGGGTTAGGGTTAGAAAGTAACCATTGGTTTCACGTCTATTATTGCTCATAGGCGACTCATTAGATCTGCTGGCCTGAGGCACAAAATAAATAGTAACTTCCTGACCGGCCATGACAAATCGACGGCATAAAATATTATTGCTCAAAATAATTTTTAGTGTGCTTTTTTGCAGACTTGACCGAATATATATGTATATATATAATCGGTGATTATTGTTCACAACCCCGGCTAATCAAGATCCATTTGTAGAGAGGTTATATGCCTCCGGCTAACGAGTCACCTGTACTACTACTAAGAACATTATAGGTGTGACTTCCTGACTAGCCATAACCAACAATCTTTTAATTATATACACATACACAAACTTAGTCAGTTTGTGGCGAGGGACACTTATTTGAAGCCACAGTGGGGCACGAGACAAAAAGATTAAAAAAAAAAAACGGTTGAGAAGCTCGACTTTAACTTATCTGCTTTAACTTATGTACAGACCGAGGAAGGCGACTGTTTAAAAACCATCAGTTTTTTTCCCCTGCAGATGTTGATTAACAGTTACAAGTGTGGGTGATGGGTGTGACAAAGATAATGAGGTTGATACAGCTGATGGCTGTGATGAGGATGATGGTGATGATGGGTGTGGTAGAAGTGAAGGTGGAAATGGAGAGACTGACTGAAACTTGTCGAACCCACGCCAGAAAAACAAAAACAAAAAAATCACGAAAATAATGATGATGATGACTAGCAACACTCCTATCTCTGTACCAAACCTCTCTCAATAATACCTGGTTCATGTATTTAAAAAGACGGCGAAATAGGTTGAGAATCATGATTATCAGAACGGCGACGATCACCAACCAACATATATAATTACATTCGATAGAAGAAGGTTATTGTGAAACAGGTTAGCTCAGTCTGCTGACCTGAAAGTACTACAAAACTTTATTTCTCAGAAATTTCAAAACAAAAGATAGCGAATAATTTCCATAAATTCAGTGATACTACGAGAGTTGTCTGTATCAAGGGAGAGACGATGATGGTGGATTTAAATAAATTTTAATACAATGAGAGGGAGAGGACAAGAGAGAAGGAAAATATCTTCCTTAGACGAACGGTCAATCATATCAACTTTTTCGAAGTCACTGTCACTACGTTTCTCGCATAAGTAATATACTATGGAAAAAAAGTTTTGAATAATACTTCATTTTTATGTAAAATTGTTTTTATTACTTATAACTCGTTATAAGTCGGTGAGCGGGCAGAATTGTTAGTGTTCCACACAAAATGCATAACAGCATTTCGTCTGGCTTCAAAATCTGTCGAAGTCGATTTCATCCTTTCCAGATCAGTAAAACAGGTATCAATTGTACATTGGGGATCGATGTTATCGACTAGTTCCCTCCCCACAAATTGTGCCCAAGGTGGTAGAAAGGATTTAGAAATACCATTAAAAAAATCGTTTGGTCAGAAGAGAAGGTAGGACTCGTGACCCTTTGCAGTGTCCCACCAAACTTCTAGGTTGGCGGGAAGAAATAATCTTGAAACTGGTAACTTGAATGCTAGCAAAAGAATGGATGCTACTAATGGTACTGAAGGCATCAAATGATGGTATGTTGAGTACCATTACCGTGTGACGGGTCTCTACCCAAGCAGGCCATAGTGGGAATTAAACTGAGAACTCAACGAATAGGAACAAATTTGAATACGGTGGGAGGGAGAAGACGAGAGTATTCGATCCGACGTTTTTACAGTCGCGTTGATCCAACACCTTGAATCGAAACTTTATTTTAATCGACCCTGAAAGAGTGAAAGGCGAAGCTGACCTCGGTGAGATTTGAACTCTGTTCGACGTTCAAACATCAGCCAATTCGCAGCTGTTGAGTTCAAAGATGGGACAATCCTCGAATCTGAAGGAAGGACGTCGACGACAAGCTGTAGATGCGATTAAGAAGCTTACTTGGTAGTTATGTGGTTTTCAGCTCAGTTCCACTTGCCTTGGGCAAGTGTCTTCCATTATAGCCTCTGGCCGACCGATATTTTGAGTGAATTTTGCAGATGGAAACTGTATGAAAGCCCGTCGTATGTGTCCCCTTTGACAACCAGTGTTGGTTTGCTTATGCCCTTGTAATTTGGCTTTTCGTAAGTATTTTAAAATCTGGTGGTAAGTACTGGGTTCAATTTAACTGGAGAGAACGAGTCACGATGATGAGTGTATTATAAGCATGGCCGGATGATGATAATCAATTTGTTCGATTAAATCCTTCAAGGCCACTGCCATAAGGGCAGTAGGAGCGATACTTTTAAAGGGGTGGCACTTTTTCATCCTGCTGTAGGCAATATGTGTTTTTTGTATAGTCCGAGGGAGGCAAACGGAAGGGCCGCCCCGAGCGGCACACACTTTAACTACGCTAGTGTTCAAGGCGGTGCCCCAGGATGGTCGCAATCAATTGACAGTGTGTGTGTGTGTGTGTGTGCACGTGATGGTTGTCCCGCCATTGGTGATTGACTTTAATGTCACCGGCCACATGCCTGCCATCCGGTCACCCAACAATCACTTCATTTCCACCGAAAATTGTTTAAAAGCATTCCCAAAACCTGAAGCTACTTCTAAAAGCAGTTCATTTTATACAGAAAATTAAAAAAATAACGAAATTGAAAGAGTCAGTCTTCAGAAGTTATATTTATTATTAGTGTTGTCAGGTGTAACCAAAGAGGCAGAGGATTAATGATTCCCGCCTCCAAACCCGTCATTACATGACCGAAAGAGGATGTAGAAAAACACACACACGCACACGCACGCACGCACGAACGGACACACACGCACGCACACTAAAAGGAGTGACCAAGGTATTTCCATTTTTTAAACGAAATCATCATCGAGAACCAGAGTCATATACGCGGTACATGATCTGCTAAAAATAGCAACCAAATCTCCTGCAAAACCACAACTAATGATTTTATAAAAAAAAATGTAGTCCCAGAATAGACCTAGAATCACTAAAATGATGGAATACCCATAGTTGTAACACTTTTGATCAATGTTGATCTCGGACTGAGCAACAACTCGAGAGGAGAATGAAACAAAAGTTCGAAGAAGGTGAAGCGGCACAGTGAAGAGGGTAACAGTTCGAAACTTTATATAGGTTGGGCAAACTAGAGAGGAGGGGACGAAGGACGGACACAGTTTGGCTGGAATAAAAATGTGTTCTTCCCATAAATAACTGTACCACTTTTGTTTCCGACTGTCTCCTATGTGTTTGTGTTTACACGTGCGCCACAGAATATACCGAAAAAAACCCATCAAATATAAAGATTACATGACTGACAATACGGATGCGATTTTGTCATAGTCTATTTTTACGTTGGCCTGTCAATTTGTATTGTCTGCCTAATTAGTAGCACTGCTACGTGGCCCTCGTTGGTAAATAAAGGGGAAATCCTAGTTATCCTAATTACTGCATATTAAAATAATAAAAACGACTGCTATAGAATATTCAAATCTAGAGCGAAAAGAACTAACAAACCAATGCCTCATACCATTATTGTAAGAAACAATAGAAAGTGTAATATTATGAAAAACGAATTCCATAATGAAACACATATTTAGTAACAGTTGGAGTATTTTGAATATGGAATAATAATGATTAGAAGAGGAGGAGGAGGAGCCAGGCAAACAGTGTTTTTGTTTCATACTGTTGCACATATACATCTTACCGATATATATATATATATATATATATTGTATATGGGTCACTTAATCTTTTAGATACAGTAAACTATGGACTGTTTAGAAACAAAAACTATAAACTGAGAAAGGGAGGAACGAGGTTTTCAAAGTTGCACGAATAACGAGAGAGAGAGAGAAGCAAGGGGAAGACAGAGGAGAGAAAGAAGAGGGAAGGAGGGAGGAGAGAGAGGGAGAGAAGAAAAAGAATAGGAGGAGAAAGGAGAGAGAGAGAAAATATGAGGAGTGGCGGTGGTCGTGATGATGCTACACTTCTATTTTGGGTTTATGGTAAAAATCAAAAGAATTTAGTAGAATTTTAATTTCATGAAATTGAATGGGGAAGGGAAAATACATATTTAGCAGTAACTAAAGTAATTAGATAGACAGATAGCTAAAAGAAATAGAAGTACCCCGACCCGCACCAAAAAAAAAAAAAAAAAAAAAAAAAAACTGACTATGTAAGCAATATTTCTTTTTATTTATTTCGTGTGGTTAGAAAAAGTTTTTTTTCTTCTGCTGATCTTGTTTATATCCCAGTCAACGTAGATGCTTTTTGGTTTGGTGAAGGAGAGAAGGGAAGAAGTACTTAATTCTTTTGAGATCTTGACAAATATATCCGGTATCAGCAAAAAGCTAGCAACAATCTCTCAGTCAGAGCATGCATGTGTATATGTATGAGTGTGTGCACGCACACACATTTATATATATATATACATACACATTTACATTGTAATGTACTAACTACACCATACTCTTAAGAAGTGATAATGGCAAGATGTTAATAATAATTTTCCTTGACTGTACTAGAACTGTTTTGTAAGGAAGAGCGCAGGTACCCGACAACCTGGTGAGATGAAAATGAGAATAAAAAAAATAGCACACGGCAGGTTTTGAACTTAGAAAGTAGATAACAAAGACGAATCAACAATTCCTGCTGACAAAAATAATAACGATTTGTTACTTTTTTTTTTTGTGCTACAAGAACAACAGAAATATAATACATTAAGATACATTTAACTTTAAAGAAATCAAAGAACAGCGAGTTGACATTAGAAACATCAGAATACCTTAACTTGCATTCTACATTCCAGAGATGAAACTTCAACAGGAATGACTGTCATTTATCTTCCCCACCCCGTTATAAAGTTACCTGTCATGTACCGGGGTCCTTCATTATAGGGTGAATCAACTACGATTATCTTTCTTGTAATAAATTATTGTCATTTTTCATTTTACTATGAGAGAACACACACAAAAAAGTGTTCTGTAATGAAATTCAAAGCACAGAATTAGCTAACAGAAAAGTGGTTAACAGAATAAACGATGATGATGATGATGTATAAACTTTTTTATACATCTTAAAGGGTAATTTAAATGGCTATAAGGAGACTTATGAGGAGTAAACAACACGCACAAAAATTCCCTCACAAAAGTTACAAAATTTGGAGAGAAGCAAAGAGGATGTAGCGTCGTTCATGCCTATGGATGAATAACATGATAAATAAAAAGCATGATAGTATAAACAAAAGGCGCCTGTTGCCTTCATCACCCTCACAGCATCCTGACAGTTTTCACTTGAAGAATTTCTAATTCCGCTTCCTCACTTTCACTAAAAACAAAACAAAAACATAACACCCCAAATCAAAAAGTTGTCAAAACTATGGCGTGAGGAATATAAACCTTTTACACCACACAGACCATTCATAATAGTTCCTGCATGAGTGGTTAGTATCATATTAAGAATATTCCTCTTAAAGTACTGGACATGGTAGAGTGAAGGCATTTGTCAGAAAAACTCATCTCTCAATCCATACATATGGGTATGTGAGTGTGTGTATACATACACACGTGTGCATCCATCCATATCATATATATATATATATATATATATATATATATATATGTGTGTGTGTGTGTGTGTGCGTGGTCAGTTGAGGGGGTTCACGTCAATCTTGGAGAAAGAGAAGTAAAACAAAATAGAAAAAAAACCTTTGCGAAATATCTGGCAGATGGAAATACGATGGAGAGACAAGGAACAAGTGACCGGCAAAAATGGAAGAGACTCACTGTCCGATATTCCCGAGGATATTCTAAACTACACACACACACACACACACACACACACACACGTGTGTTTGATTTAAAATAAACAGAAATTAAATTACTAAGTTATTATTAAGTTAGCAAATAGAAAGTTTTAAAGTGTGTGTATTATATATATATATATATATATATATATATATAAATGTTATAATTCCTAAATCTCTCTCTCATATATTTATATATATAAATGTTATAATTCCTAAATCTCTCTCATATATATATATATATATACATATATATATAAAACCTCACACACACACACACACACACACACAGACATGCATATATATATATATACATATATTCACACATGTATATGCGTATTTAAGAGTATGTATACAATTATGTATATAATCAAACATATCAAGCAACAAAAAGAGAAAAAATAACAATCATGCAACGAAAACAGGGAAGCATTTTGTACATTGATTTCGACGAGAATCTTTTTTTAAAAATCATTGTTTATAATAAAAGATGAAGTTTAAGAAATAAGTTTGGTTGATGTTTACTTACTCCAAAGCATCTAAGTCAGACTCGGTATGAGCAGCGGAACCGTTTAGATCAGCATCATTATAAAGAGTAGAAAAGTTGGCAATTGTTGTGCTCGACGTGACAGGTAGATTGGGGTTTGCCGGTTCCAAGAGTAAAGGGTCATTTAGGAACTGTTCTAAATTAGTAGAACTGCTGGGATACACGTCTTCTTCGAACTTGTCCATCTCAAGAAAAAACCCATTAAAGTATCAGAGAATTAACCTTTTATAAATGGTTAATAGAAATAGAAAGAGAGAGTGGCGAGTGGGGAAAGATAAAGTGTGAGAGATATTAGTGCAATGTAGGAACCACCAAAGCTGGAGTTAGAAATATATTAAAGAAACGACTTTTATAAATAACTTTTGACAATACGTGTGTGTGTGTGTGTGTGAAATGTCGACACCAGTTAATGATAACACTCCGGTGAAATAGGTGTCGGCAACGGCGGTTTGTTACCAATAAAGTGACAGGGGAAGTTGACGAGGAGAAGAATGTGAAAAGTTCTGTGACTTTGGGAAAGAAATTTGTGGGAGACGAACGTCAGAATTGTTATTGTGATACTGTAAAGTTAGCACTACCCAAGCCCTACTTTCGTACAAAAAAGAGAGAGAGTTGCACTTTACAGGATTCACTTCTTACACACATACACATACACATACACACAAGCGCATTTTATTTAATTTACGTTTTGATCACTAATAAAAAACAAAAAAAAAAGTGTACGCGCGCGCACCCACACACGCACGTTTATACACATATATACATATTCTGCGCCAAGGTTTTTGTTACCTTGTTTCTTTCTCTCCTTTCACCATTATTAATACACACTTTTTTTTTAAACATTCATATCAGCAATAATAATAGGCAGCAGTTATGCACACACACACTGATAAACGTATCTTTACGCAGATATACGGAAAATACAAACAAATGTAAGCAAGCCAATGAGAGGATTTCTATATGGTCACTGGATCTGCTAGAAACAACAGCTAAAATTCTCACAACTCAAATCAGGGAAACGACCTCAAACAAAACAAAGATGCATTGCACAATATAGTCCCGGATATATAAAAGGGGATGGTCGTATCTGCAGTTTTTTTTTTTTGATAAGTTTGCTTAATTGGAACTCATCTAGAGTAAAATATAAACTCAAATATTTATACACATTTGTGTATACGCGTGCGCATAAATATATGCATGTGTATGATATATATGTTGGTACATATAAGATGAAGCGATGCATCTAGAGCAGCAGTACTCGCCTCTTTATTGCTTGTAGCTCACTGCCATTGGGTACCCCATGTGGCGAACCGAGAAGCAGCCTGATGCGAAAATCCTCTCAGCATATACACAAACTCTTGAGAGGCACCCCGCAGCCGTTAATGGTAAATCGATGCCTTGCGACTCCAGATTAACTTGCATACAGCGGCACAATGTGCAGGACTACCCTGGTGGATATGCCCTGGCATTGCCTTGTAGCTGAGTCCAGGAAGACAAAGACTAGAGGATTACACTGTGATAGAAGAAAACAAAAGCAATGATGGTCTTTCAGCGGTGTCTAACAACCTGGATTTATTTGGCAGCCTCTTGTGGCCGAGAGGAGGTACCAATCATTTTCCATTTACCTAGACACTGGGTCTATATATATTTCAAGGTAAACATAGTGATATTAGGAATTCTGCAACATGAATTCTGGATCGCTAAAAAGCCTGACGGCGTAAAAAAGTTTGGTAACAGGAACAGTTCTGAGTATACGTAAGCTTCTAACCAGAACTCTGCACGTAAGGCGTACAGTGTAATGGCCATTAGTAGCTTATCTACGGATCTATGTGTGGAGAACCCTGTCTATAAATGTCGATGCTTAGCCCATTTGAGAAAGGGCCTAGAAAACGCGCTAAATATTGTTCGCTGGCATTTCTTCAGAGAGGAAGCTGTAAACTGCACGGACAGACCACATAATAGTTGAAAAACAACCAAACAAAACTTCCTTGTTCATTATCCAACTGCTCTCGTAACCAGTGAGCTGAGACACTGTAGTGAGACCAGAGTAATTGGGAAAAAGGTTCTCTCAATGAAGTTAGCGAGGGTTAGACTTTATTCTGGCGGGGTTAACTCAAAGGTGAACATCACCAACATGGCATTGGCTTTGCTGTGAGAAATACTCTGTTGTCTAAACTGACTGCGACACCACTTGGCATTTATCATGTGGCTAACTGCTGAGTGTCTATTATTTAAAAATCAAAACAATGACCATTTCTATCAGATATCGTCTTTTATACTCAACCAAACCTAGCCACCCTGATGAGTAATATTACTTCCAAGTGTTAAGAAGGTGAGGATTTAGAGACTGAATACACGATGATGTTTAGAAAATCTTATCAGTGAAAGTTTGGAACACATTTTCTCTGATATGATGGATGCATCTCAAACCCAAATATTGATTCAAGTGAGTAGACCTCCTATTGTAGGAGCTCAGATGTTGTGTTTGTGTGCGATCCCCTTATGATGCTCAAATGTTACAAACAGGAAAAGACATAGCTGCTACGAGCTCCACAGTCCTCATATTGTAAGGACACTCATCACTCTCGCTGCCAAACTTAGAAGCTTCTGAGGAATTCGTCATCTTGGGAACTTGTACGGATGGCAAATGGTTTCTCTGTAAGTTCTGCAGTCAATGATAATGATGCTACCAAAACTGTCAGATTCAAGAAAGGAAAACACGAACACCAATTCGATGAGAAACCCAGAAAGAAATTGATGGAGTGTTATTTGACCAGTAAATATTGAGTGTGTGTGTGTGGAGAGAGAGAGAGAGAGAGAGAGAGAGAGAGAGAGAGAGAGAGAGAGAGAGGAAAGAAAGAGAACGGATGGCTATGTCAACACTTTTGGTCAATTAGTTGTTAGAATCAAGTTTTACCCACATCACTATCTAAGAGATATCACTGCAAAAGCTCAAATTTTACATTTCTGCTGTTTTTTTTTTTAATATACAACACTGAACCTCT
>NC_068996.1:55345735-55350697 GCF_001194135.2 Octopus bimaculoides
AGCAAGTTATGAGAACATCACCACCGCCTGGACTTCAAATGTCTCCAAGTGGAGTCTACTCTGATGAAAGTATTCAATTCTCCGGAGAGACGGTATCTTCCTCCGTTCTCCTGGCAATCTTGGAGGTACTGAAAACAGTCACGGGTCACTGCCAAAGCCGTAAATGAAATAAACAGAACATACAAGTTGAGATTGTTTTTTTTTTTTCTAGTTAGAGCAACTAGAAATAAATATTGACCGATTATCCCACGAACATACATGCGTAGATTTATGTGTTTAAGGTATGAGTGTAGAGGTGAATATGTAGGGTGTGTGTGTGTGAGAGCGTATGCACTAACGCAGCTAGAGTGTGTGCCACCCGGGGTGGGCCTTCCGTTGGCCGCCCGTGGACTCCACAGAAAACACATATTGCCTACAGCAGACCCAAAAGTGCCGCTCGGGGCACTTTTGTGTGTGCGTGCGCGCGAATATGTAACCACAACCGAATATTTAAACGCGCTGTCCTAAGTTCTATCCCACTGCTTGGCAATGTGGACAAGTTGTCTTTTACAATTCTTTAGATACTTGTGTGGAAGCGTACCGGATGGATAGTGCCCATAATTCTAGGACCTAGCCTTGCCATTCATTGTTACCTTGATTAAGATGGAATTTAAAGATGCTTAATGTCCGTCAAATACTCACTGTACCTGTAATTCTAGGATTTAGCTTTATCAGATCGAAACACCCCGAATATTATATAAGAGATTAAAGGATATAAATATGTGCAATTTTAATCCATTTTCGCTGTAATTCAATTCAACAAATCGATATTTATGCAGATCGAACATTGACTTACTCTTCGTCGATAGCGACGCGAGCGATCCAGCACGCACCTATGCACATGTATGTGCGTGTGAGTATGTGTGTGTGTGTGTGCGTGTCTGAGCGTGTGCATGTGTGTGAGTATGGGTGTGTGTGTGTGTGTAAGATGACGATGATTTCAGACTAACATGCCAACCAGCCAGCTTGTTCTTATCTCGTTTCCTACGTCTCATCAGATATCGGTTGCTTTCTTACTGTTCTCCAGAGAACAGCTGCTTCGGGATCATTGATTCGCTCATCTGCACTCGGTAACCCCCAACCCCACCAATTCCACCCATTTTTGTTGCCACTTGTTCACTTTATTTCCCACCACCACCACCACACACGCACATCTCCCATATTACGGAAGCGTTGCGCTTCTGGTAATCTTGCCCTTTCGACTGTAATTTTTTTCACTTATTTGCCTTCGCGTACACTCACATTCATGCACACATATATACACGCACAAGTACACCACACACACAACATATACACATTCATCTCATCCGCGTTACAGAGAAGCATTGCGCTCTTGAAAAATCTTCCTCTGACGTGAAGCTCGCTAAGACGAAATCTAATCATCGAATTCCAAGTTATAAAGAAATCAATGTGAGAATGTATTTCGCGTTACGGAGCATCTTATTAAAAAGAAAAAAATGAATAAACGCAATACTTCTGTAACGTTGGGCTGCTGTACACGCGCCCGTGTGCGAAATATGTTTCAAAATATGGCAAAGATGTATTTTCCTTACAGTGATCTACTTTCTCAATCATAAACATCCAGAGATGTATGTGTGGTTTATTGTCCAGTCTGTCTCCATTTAAATTGTTGCACCAAATCGACGCACCTGGCATACAAGTATTACTCTGAAATATACCTGACTCAATCCTTATTTCGGAATGTGTATCATTAAACTTTAAAACAAATTAACACCCATATTGTCATGATTCTGCAAAAGAACGCAATTGTTATAAAGAAAAATTTTTATTGATGAATTCTTCAACGACTTATACATGTAACTTACGGAACACAGAAAGTATGTTGGCGGAATATCACTCACCCTCGGTCCTTTTTTTCCCATTAGTCCATTATTTCGCTATCTATCTAATTCCGTATATCATTTTACACGCAAAATGTAATATTGAGAGGGATGGTATTCTTTCGATGTATCACCACAAAAAGTGGAAATGCCCGATGACGTGTCGAATAGCCCACCTCTCCGGTTTTTAATTTTTCTACAAAATTTCTTCGGAATCCTAGCCTTTTCCCCCCCAACCACAATTTTTTCTTTGGATGGGGAGCCTCCCCCACCCCACAAACACACATCAACTTAATAATATAAAGTAAAAGGATGGGTGATTCTACGATTAGAACTACGGATATTACGAGACAAAAAACAAGAAATAATTTATAATTTCAATCTTTTAAGTTTCACGATAATTTTCCGTTTCCAGTGAGCTTAATAGTTTATAGTGAATTTACCACCATTAGTAGGTGTGCCATGTACCCTTCTCAGTCTGAATATAGGCCAGAGAAACCGTCCCGTTTCCCCAGCCTACAGACGTACTCAAAAATAATGCTATTGTTGTTTTAACTCCGGTCAATACTCTTCTGGCATTGTTATGACCAAAGACGTACCATCCGTGACAATACAGTTCTTTTATATTTGTGGTACTTCACATTTTTCACTGCGGTAGGGGAGTGATCTGAAGGAAAGTTGGATATTATTTGCAGCAAGTCTAGTGACTACATAAGAGGTCTCTTCATCGCCTTCCATTATTGTTTAGTCCCAGTTCGGCCCTGAATGAACAAGTGATCAAAAGCCATCTAATCATCGCTTTGTGTGTGTGCGTGCGTGCGTGCGTGCGCGAAGTGAGTTTTTTCGTACGTCAGAAATGGCGTTTGTGTATATATAAGGTGTGTATAATATGAGTGTGTGGTGTATATGAGGGATATGTGAATGTGTGAAGCGTGGCTAAATGTTTAGGGTATATGACTCAAGATCATAAGGTCGTCGGTTCGATACCTGGCGGTGCGTTGTGTCCTTCAACAAGACACTTTATTTTACGTTGCTCCAGTCCGCTCTGCTGGCAAAACTGAATTGTACCTGTATTTGAAAAGTCCAGCCTTGTCACACACACACTGTGCCGCGCTGGATCTCCTTGTGAACTATGTTAAGGGTGCACGTGTTTGTGGAGTACTCAAACACTTGCACGAGAAGGATGTTCCGGTCATCGGATCAGTTGGAACACTCATCGTCATAACCGATGGAGTGCCGGCTGTGAGATGTCAGATGTCGGGTGTTATGTGTCTGTGTGGATGTTTGTGGGGTTGTGTGTGTGTGTGTGTGTGTGTGTGTGTAGAAACCGCGCCAGAGAGAGAGAGAGAGAGAGAGAGAGAGAGAGAGAGAGAGAGAGAGAGGCAATAAAGATAAGAGAAATATGAGGAGAAAGTGAGAATGATAACGAAAGAGAGAGGAGTGAGTGAAAGAAAGAGAAAAAGAGAGAGTACAAGAAAGACAGAAGCTAGAGATAGTGTGAGAAACAAAGGTAAAAGTGAGAGTGATAACGAAAGAGACAGAGCAAAGAGAGAGAGAGAGAGAGAGTGAAAGAAAGAGAAGCAATAAAGATAATGTGAGAAATATGGGGAGAAAGTGAGAATGATAATGAAAGAAAGAGAAGAGAGAGAGAGAAGCTAGAGATAGTGTGAGAAACAGTGAGACTGATAATGAAAGAGACAGAGCAATGAGAGAGAGAGAGAGGGGGAGAGAACGAGTGAAGCTACAATTATGGTGAGAAAATCATTGCCATAGAGAAAGGAGGAGAAAAAGTGTCAGAATGACATGTCACGTGATTAAAGGACAACGCAGCAGACGACATCAAACATCAAATAAGACAACAAAGGGATTTTGCAATTGTTATTTTGTCTGTCTGTCATATTTCTTCTTCTGCGATGTCATATTTGTATTGTCATTTTGATGTACCAAAACTTAAATATACACAGAAAATATGAAAGAGAAAAGAGATGTTTGCCAGCAGTTGACAGGGCACGCAGTGACCCTCATAAATCGAGTGTGACTGAGTGGAGATCGAATAGGAGAAGCCTCTTTGGTGTCTAGAAATAGCAATCTATTTCCCTGAAGTCACTTTATTTAATGTCTCTAAATAAGTGGTGGATACCTAATAGACTGGGATATGTTGCTAAACAAATAAAATGTTGAGAAGGATTTAAAAAAAACAACTCTGACGTAATATTTGGCGAAGAATAATGGTTTATTTTATTGCGACAATAAAAAAAAAGCTCGATGAAAAATGTGAATACAGAAAGAGAAGAGTCAATATCTATGATTCCCATATATAAGCGATATAAAATGAAATGCATGTGACTGGGAATAGAAACCGACTGATTCCCCACTGTGCTGTAGAAACTTGTTAGGTCCTTGTTTCTTGTATTTTAATACAGTAAAGTAAGAAAGGATAGCGGTCACGGCTCCTTATTTTTTCAGGACCCCGAGACTGATGGGGAGGAAGGGAGAAAGTTATCCTCTAACCAGAGGAGACCCGGCCCATTTGCGACAGAGAACGCCTCTTACTCCTCTCCCAAAGAACCACGAGGTAGTGTCAAACTGGATGACGGTCAAAGTATTCCACTTGGGAATTCAAACGCAAAGAGCCAAAATAAATACGCTACCATCGTCCAGGATTGATATTTTATTTTATCGACACTCAAAAACGGTGAAAGGCAAAAGGATCTTTTTGGTTTGACGGGCAACACTTGTTTTCTTAATGAAACACTTTCAAATTTGGGATACTGGTAGAATGTGTCATATAAAACATCTTTTTCTCTTAGCCTTCTTAAAAAAAATTGTACATCGCAAGTTATTTCATGTTAAAGTTGTCGTATTTCTGTAATTTCAACCAATCACTGACGTCTATTCAGCTGAATACAGTTAGTGCTCTTTTTATAAACAGTAATTTTTACCGGTGTCAAGAGTGTTATTCCCTGTTTAATTATATCATTATTCCCTAGTAAGGGTTTAGGGTTTTAGGGTTAGGGTTGGGGTTAAGGTTAGGGTTATGGTTATGAGTTTTAGGGTTAGGGTTAGGGTTATGTGTGAGGTT
>NC_068996.1:55350764-55352862 GCF_001194135.2 Octopus bimaculoides
CCCTAACTCTAAAACCCGAACCCTGACCCTAAAACCCTAAAGCTAAAACCAGTACAAACGCACGAACGATGTCATAAATAAGAGTAACACGGGTAGTTGTTGTTGACAAACAACGGGACTAATTTATTCAAGGGAAAAGATCCTATGACACCGTTACAGCATTAATTGTTTTCACCTCAATAGACGTCAGTGATTGGTTGAAATTACCGAAATACGACAACTTTTTACATGAAATAACTTCGAATACAAATTTTTTTATCTGTTCTATAATACAAAATATACAAATATTCGAAGTTTGAAAGTGTTTCGGTACCAAAAACACTACATAAAACATTAGTGAAAAATGTTGCCCGTCAAACCAAAAAGATCCAGGCAAAATTGTCTTGGTGCCATTTGAACTAAGTGTGCAGAGAGCTGGAACACAAGCCGAATACTGCTTTCTCTGGTACACAACTTCACGCGTGTAGGAACAGTGTAATGCAGTGTCGATTAAATACGACCTCCGCACATAACTGGTATTTATTTTATCAACAACACAAAAAAGGTGTAAAGTAAATTGGACGCCAACAGGATTTCAACCAAGAACGTTGAAGAGTAATTCTTAAAACTCTGAAGCAATCTATTCAGTATTATCGTCATGGCTACTATTTCCTCTTCAAATAATTTTTATTTTTAAATTTCAAACTTTGGCACAAGGCCAGCAATTTAAGAGGGAGGAGCTTAATCGATTACATTAACCCCAGTACTTGACTGGTACTTAATTTTATCGACCCGAGAAAGATAAAAGACAAAGTTGACCTCAGCGAGGATTTGAACTCGGAATAAGTCACAAGAGATGACGCTAAACCTATTGTCCAACACTCTGATCCTGCCAACTCGCTGCCTAATTAAACGAAGTTTTAATTACTTTTAAATAATCACAGGACCAAATATGGAAGGAGTGAAGTATTTAGATTCACTGTCACCCGCCCTTGCTCCAGTATAATGGATGGAAGGTTATGTCGCCTTCAGCAGAATCTTAGATACGATGATTGTAGAGAACCAAAACCAATTTCCAGTATATTAAATGTGATAACATTCCTAAGTAAATAAATCAAGATCAAATTTGAAATAAAGTTTGTATTTTGTAGGAATCTGAAGAATCTAATGTTTTCAGAACTGGTCCCAACTTCTGTTTTTCCTCTCTCAGACATGATCAGTCTTTCCCAAAATAATGTCACATTCCTCTCTTCCCATCATATACAAACTTATACAAATATATCCATGAAATTAGCAGAATAATTTTGACCGATGCTGATTTCATGGAGTCCTTTTATTTTTCTCTTTTAAATAAATAAAAGATCACCTTAATAGGCATCGTTGTTGACATAAAAAATTCCACCACCATCACTACCATTACTACTACTACTACTACTACTACTACTACTACTACTACTACTACTACTACTACTACTACCTTTGGTGCGAACTCTAAGAAGCAAACGGTAAAGATTCTTCTCAACCAAAATATTCAAAGCAGTTACAATAAATGAATCTGTGAATAAGTTGACTTGGAGGTGTTTAAAAGAAACGTTGGGCTTGCAGCGCATAGTAAGTTGGTACAGGGACTCGGAAATATCCTAGGATCGGATCTTTTCCGTTTGACTGCCAAGATTTTAAAAAAGCTTATTGAAATTTTTAAAATTGAGTACATTAATGTAGTTTTTTCCAAGCTAAATTGCTAGAGATATTTCACTTTTTCCAGAAATTAAAATTTATTTAATGCGATAAGCAGCACATTACAAATTAAATATTTTTCAAACTAAGAAACTTATAGCACAAACTTAAAAGATATGAATCTACCATAGAACAGTGAGTGTCACAGGGTCATTTATTACCTCGCTTTACTAAGGCCCACGTACTCTCCACTTGTTGAGTGTGGGTACCATCTTTCGAGTTATCAAACCCAATGCCGCCAGTATGTCACGATTCCGACATGGCACCGCATAAAGAAAAAAAAAACTTGTCTAGTCTCGCGATACACTCCTCTGAGAACCCACTGCTCAGGTGGGACCCTTCGTCTTGAGAAGACTGCTTCGTGGATCTCAGCAATCTTGCC
>NC_068996.1:55355446-55359944 GCF_001194135.2 Octopus bimaculoides
TATATATATATATATCGGGTGCAGATTGCATCAATCACCAGCTGGAGGACGCGTCCTCCTGGGGTTAAAAATTGTATTAACGTTGGTTCCTACGAAACAGCCATATTGAAGTGGCGATAAACATTATGGCTGAATTAATTTCTCTTTATCAAGAAAACTTGGTTGCTTGCAGAAATCCCTTATCTTGGCTCCTTGAGTCCACCACAAAGAAACATTGGTTTTTTTTTTGTTCTTTTCTAAGAGACAGTTCTTCAATTCTGTCTTGTTCTTTAATTGTTTTAAACCATCACAGCCAAAAATAATGTTAAAATAATATTTAATCTTGACCAAATAATCAGATAAAAACAAAGGGGGAACTCGATAATCTTATCTAATCCAAAACAGATAGACAAGACAAAAACAAAAACTAAAAAAAAACAGGATGAATACCATTTATTCCCTTCTGTTTTAATAGAATATACCATTAAAATTATTCGGTCCTGATTAATGTAACATGCTGTTCATATATGCTACATACCACAATAGTGAAAACATTCATTAAAATTTTGCTTTGCTTAATCACGAACAACATTTTATTAACTTATCATTATTATTGTTGTTGTTGTTATCATCATCATCATCATCATCATAATCGTCGTCATCATCATCATCATCATCATCATCATACAAACCTATTTTTGACTGACACAGTCATAGCTCAGTTTGTGTTGTGTGTTTAAAAAGAACCATTCTTAATGCTTGTTTTGTATGCTCTTCACTTCCTTCCACGTGTGTAGGTATGTGTGTGTGTTCGTTTACACACATGTATGTATGTATGTATGCATGCATGCATGCATCTGTGTGTGAAAACTAGGAGGGGATCTAGATTAAGCTGTTTTACATTATGTGCGTGTAGATGCGAGAGAAAGAGTGTGTGTGCGTGATTATGTGCAAGCGCGTGCAGCAGGGAGAGAAAGTAGGTGGATAGATGGGTGAGGGCTTACATTCTGTATTTTTTCTTTTCTTTTTGTCTTTTTTT
This sequence comes from Octopus bimaculoides, assembly GCF_001194135.2. NCBI lineage: Eukaryota > Metazoa > Mollusca > Cephalopoda > Octopoda > Octopodidae > Octopus > Octopus bimaculoides. The sequence goes on from NC_068996.1 coordinate 55,356,465, forward strand.
TTTCAATCCCTGTCTAGAATGGTGTGTTAGGGAGAAAACTGGGTAAGCTCAGTGTGAGGTAAATGTTCAGTTTTGAACCGTTGCAAGCTAATAACCTGAGTTAGGGTATGGGTAGGAGGAGTAACGTGGCCAGCAGGATTTCCTGAGGGATATGGTCTAATAATAATAATAATAATAATAATAATAATAATAATAATAATAATAATAATAATAAAGCAGGCACTGTTTATTATGTGTTGTGGTTGATGGTGGTATACAGTGTATCGTAAAGATGATGAAAAAACAGTGAATGCATTGAACAAATGAAGAATCATTTCTATGAATTCGTATTCAACAGCGAAACATTGTGGACAGACTTTACTCTTTATAACCTTTATTTTTTAATTATTATCATTATTAGTCACAGGAAGAGGGATATTGCTTACAATATTTGCAAGTCCTTATTCTAGGCTGGTGCCAAGATTTATGACCGACATAAATTGTAATTGTCGTCAGAATAAGAATTTAGGCAAGAAGAGGTTCGGCTTAGCTTTTAGGGTTGCAATAAGGTTTAATCCACCAAAAGCATCAGCAAGACCAGTCGGACATATATTTCTTTTTATTGCCTTAGACTGGAGGAAAGGAAGTGTCCCTGGCCCTTCAAAGTGCATCTGAGACGGGTGGGGAAGAGAGAACAAAGTAGTTTTAAACCGGAGAACTGGCCTGAATGCTTTGTAGCAGACTTAGAGTCTGTCAAAGGCACCAACGGATGAGAGAGAGAGAGAGAGAGAGAGAGAGAGAGAGAGATGGAGAGAAGAGCGAAGAAAAGAGAAGGAAAGGTGGGGTGTAAGGAAGGAGAAAGGAAAAGTGAAAAAGAAAAAGAGGAAAAGAAACACGAGACAGATGGTGTTAAACTGGGCGATAAGCCTATAACCTAGTATGCCACAGTCGCGTTTGAACCCAGAAAGCAAAGAGTCGGAAAAAATTCTATAAGATATCCCACCAGTTGCTTCAACGATTCTATCAGTCCATTGACCCAAACACTTAAAAGAATAAAAGACAAAGTTGATCACGGCGAGATTTGAACTCGCCCGCAAGGAGCCAAAAATATATATCGTAAGATGGTTCGTGTGACGCTCTTATCGTTTTGCTGAGGCATAGTTAAGGTTGTCCTTGATCGAACAGAACTATTATCGAAAGCGTTCCAGCCATAACTATCACACACACACACACACGTTAATCTGACATTTGCAATTGGTAAAATGCTTATTACAAAACGAAAGCTTAAGAGAACGGTTTAAACACTGTCAAAGTCCTTTCAATGACATCATTAGTTGATTGATTGAGAGAGACAGATCATATACATTTTGGGCAGTAATTGTAACACACTTAGTTTCAGACCATCATTGAGTAAAAAAACAAGATGAGTGGGTAAATGAAAGCCTAAAAATGCCGCTGTTCTCTTGTTGGCTATTTGATGAAAAAATATTAAGGACGATGCTGAAAAAAAAAAAAAAAATCACATCGGTGGAATTCTCTTCCTTTTTGCCCACCACACGATGCACTGTTTATATATAAAAAAAAGAACAAGAACACTGCTTTTATTTAACTAAGGAAAAAAATCCTCGACTTTCAATCTACAAAGTTTTTTTTATAGCATTTTCTATATATTTTTTTAAAATAAAATAAGCAATTTTCTTTGACAAAATACCGATGAATATAATGTGTTTTGTGTCAAGGACAACTATAAATGTTTTGATAAAGCTTTAGCTTTTATTGATAAACTGAAGATAAACACCAATTTAGTGGAATTGCTAGAAATAACAATTCAATCTCCCTAAAACAGCATCATTGGATAACGTAGTTTGAGGGTTAAAAAAGAAAAGCTGGCCAAACTTATTTTATCAGAGTTGACCCTGACCGTAATACAGCAACAACCAAAGTACTGTTGCTCAAAGTTGCACGAAATAGCAGCCAAATCTCACTCAACTTGCACCCTACTATCTTGAAAATAGATAAACACATGTGACATCCCGGGAGACTACTCGCGTCGTATGGAGATTCAGCCACCCCTGTGCGTAACTGCAGATTCAACAGAGTGGTGGTATAATTCACAACAGCAAGCAGTGGCAGTCAGAATCATCATACAGCTTATTGATCACCGGGAAAAGCAGGCGATCCTTCAGTATTGGTCTGCAGGTGTGAGGAGACGACGTCATTCATCCCCTTTTCAAGCCAAGCCCCTTTATAAAGCAAATATATTAGGACCCTCTATGGTGCTTATTTATTGACTGCAGTCTACAGTATGCCAAGATTCGGGTAGGGCCCCCGGTAGCTGCTTAGTAGTGACCATGTCTTAAATCGGCAGTATCGTAAAATTGAAGAGTATATATTGGCGTGTTTTTTAATACGTGAGCATTCCACCCGAGAACAGGTTATCGAAAATAAACCTAAGCGACCGGCTAGAAATAGCATCCAAACCTAACTTCTTTTATCACTTTAAAGACTTTAAAAAAAGTATGATCCATGGGATAACGTAATTTTGGAGGTTTAAGTATTTCAAAAAAAGAAAGTAAACTGACTGGAAGTGAAGCCGTACAGCATCCTATAATTTCATAAAGAGACCATTATGCGAAGTAGTGACATCCCTTTATTTTATTAATTGAACTCTCCCATTATGCAACGTCCACAGGCCCCCACATGTATAATACTTCTTAGGGATATCTTAAGTATTTCAGAAATAACAACTGAGGTACACCGTTCCAACTTACGACCACCACTAGAGATAAGGCAATCCGATGGCTCGCATGACAATGCATGATAGCCACTATATTACACGTGAGCAATAATCCTTGCATGACTACTGAACTAATTTACAGAATGAAAGCTACACGCAGTGAACAAGCGATTGTCTTTCTTATTCCCATCCATTCACGTTCTATACGTTGGTTAGATTATAGAGATTGTTTACATGAAATTATAAAAATCTACTGTCGTCTACCTTTACTTTCATTTTTTTTAAAACCTTAAACTGCACGTTAACTCTTTGGGATAGACTAAAAATATCGCAGAAAAATAAAAGATAATCTGGTCACTTACTCAAAAGTCAGCTTTATCAGGACTGAACGTAAGCTGCTTCACATAGCAATCAGAGAAAAGCCTCTCTCCACGGTTACTCTTTTACTTGTTTCAGTCATTTGACTGCGGCCATGCTGGAGCACTTCCTTTAGCCGAACAAATCAACACCAGGACTTACTCTTTGTAAGAGTAGTACTTATTCTATCGGTATCTTTTGCCGAACCGCTATGTTACGGGGACGTAAACACACCAACATCGGTTGTCAAAGGATGATGGGAGACAAACGTCGACACAAACACACACACACACACACACACATATATATGTATATGACGGGCTTTTTTCAGTTTCCGTTTACCAAATCCACTCACAAGGCTTTGGTCGGCCCGAGGCTATAGTAGAAGGCACTTGCCCAATGTGCCA
>NC_068996.1:55359954-55365748 GCF_001194135.2 Octopus bimaculoides
CTATAGTAGAAGGCACTTGCCCAATGTGCCACACAGTGGGATTGAACCCGGAACCATGTGGTTGGGAAGCAAGTTTCTTACCACACAGCCATTTAACTTTGGTAGAAATAGTAACCAATTTGCGTCACCTCAAACCCTATTGTCTTACATCAGGCGAATATCCACTGGAAAATGTTGTCCTGGATATACAATAAAACAAAACAGCCATGACTAACAAGTAACTAAGCAACCGAGTTGTCGCTTAACTTCAGATCAAATATGATGACCTAAAGCTAAACGATGAAATACAATTTATCCAAGTTGTTCCAACCGTTTCTGTTTACAAACACAGTATATCTTGGATTATATTACCCAGTGTATACTTCCACTTTCTCATTTTTGACAGTAAAGTGTAACATGAGGGAAATTTTACTATTTCTACCAGACTGAGTAACCAACCATCAAAAAAGTTTCCCAACATGGAATGCTGGTAATTCAAAAAGTTTCCTTTGCCTTCACTACAGAAGATGAACTTGGGATACACTAATATAGAGTGTTCCTCGTTGGTTCGTTCAACTGGGTGGATTGCCGAGTTCATGAAAAGTCAGAAACAGGGTATTTGTGATAGACACATGGCTTTGTGTTGTGTAAGTGCAGAAACTGTGTTAGCCGTAAACGTTACTTGTAATTACATCATGGATTCTACAAGACTCAGGTGAGGTTCACTTGAGTAGTTCTCTCACATCTCGGACGTTGCTGCAGCCACTCATACATTCTGGACCGCATTCAGAGAAGAGCCATGCAACTGATCGGCATTCAATCTCTAACAGACACACTCCATCCTCTTGGTCGATATATCGATATATCTTCATTCTATTTCTTCCTACCTCTGGTTGCGGGTTACTATTTTCAGTCTTTCCTCCCCAGAATTTTCTCTGCTTATTGCTTACTTTCATGTGTTAACCTGCAACATTTTAAATGGAATATCGACATCAGTTTTACGAGTCTATAAACCAAGGGCACTGTCCCTTCCTTCAGATTCAGCAAGCAGAAAAATATGTGCATTTATATAACCGTGGCCCCTATACAAATTGTCTACATACATTCCACATCTGGTCAAAACCTATTACAAGCTTCACAGAGGACTGCGGACACCATTGTACAAGTGCTATGGCGTGAATACCCAAGTCGGGTTTCCCGCAGTGGCGTAGCTAGAGTGTCTGTCACCTGGGGTAGCCCTGGAGTGTACCGCTTCCCCTCCGGGCCCTCAAAACTAAACAAGCTAACACAGTAGACCCTAAAGTGCCACCCCAAGCAGCACCCCAGGGCAAACGGCCCTTTTAGCTACCTACTAGTCCCCTGGTAACATACTGTGGTATCTTTAACTATCACAAAATTCACTGAACGTGGACGGCTATTTTCGGATATGTGTTAGACATGTCACTACACACATACATATTACTCTTTTACTTGTTTCAGTCATTCAAATGTGGCCACACTGGAGCACCGCTTTATATATATATATATATATATATATATATATATACACACACACGCACACACACTTTACATACACTCATCTATACCTACCATTTATAATATAAAATTGTTTTCTTTAATATGATATTTTTTCTCCTCTAAATTAAATAATAACAGGACCCTGGGTAAATACCAAGGCTGACACACACTATTCAGCGGTGTGTGTGTGAGTGTGCAAATGCGCCGTTATTATGTGAGAGTTAGTGAGTGTGTATGTGTGGCGAAGTTATTGTATTAATGTTTTTCATGTGTTGAATTTCCTGTATGCTGGCGCTCACAAAGCAATCTGAATGTCTGTCTATATTGTATGTATGCATGTATTAATGTGCCCCTCCTCTCTCCTTGTGTGTATATGTGCATAAAAGTGATTCTATGTATTTTCTATGTGTATATTTTCTCTCTGTGTGTGTCTGAGAGAGGGGGGGAGAGAGGGAGGGGAGAGGAGAAGAGACGGTGCAAGTTTATTCTTTGTTTATTTTTTCCTGTATATATTGTATCTGAGGACTTGAAATTGACGGATAGATTCCCTGCATTGTTATTTTATGTAACAATAGGCAGACAGTATCATTTAACATAGAATAAAATAATTATAAAAGAACAGCTAAAATCATTCGAATCTAACCCCCCCCCCCGCCGCAAAATGGAGAAAAACGACAAATTTAAATAGATATTTCTCTTGCCAAGAAACTGCAATGGTGTTGCCAAAACGTTGCAATAGAACTATAAAAGGTTTCTAAATTTTAGACATGGATTATTATGGTTGTTATATCGACCGAGAGGAGTGGGTAAGGAGAAAGAAAAATGGGATGTTGTGAAGTTCATGCTTTTTCTTTTTAAAGAGTGAACTGGCAGATTTATTAGAGAATCCAGCAGAATGCTTCGTAGAATCTGTTCTGAAACTCAGCACTCTTGAGTTCAACTTTTCTTTTCATTCTTTCAGGTGAAAGAAGGTATCATTCCAAAATGGTAGATCAGCGAAACTGTAAGGTCAGATTGGATACCTTGCAGAATTTTTTCTTTCTTTTTTTTTTTTTGCGTTCTGAATTTAAATCCTACCATGGCCTACTTGGATGATATACTTTATCTGTCGCCTGTTTGATACTAGTACTTAGTACCTTGTGTGACTTTAATGGAGTCCAATCTGTTGTAAGCATTGAGGTCACGTTTCAGTTTGAAGATGCCTTCCACACTCCCTCCCAAAGCCACGGAGGCCTTGGAACGGGGCATGCGTACTGCTTACTCTCCTTGACTGAAAAGATTTTATATCTATATCTATATCTATACTCTTTAAAAAGGTTCCTCAATGTCAACTTCCGGTATTGACGTAACAACGGCAAAAAGCTTCACTCTCTATTTTGTGTGTGAGTGTGTGTGTTCGTGTGTATGAGAGAGAGAGAGAGAGTAAAAACTACATACACACCGCTCTCTCACTCTGTCTCACACATGCACACACACACCCCTTCACACTCTGTCTCTTACAAACACACACATACGTAAATGTATACAAACCTATTTACAAAGACACACGTGTGTATGCGCGCGCGTGCGTGTTTGTAAGAGACAGAGTGAGTGAGTCAAGGGCTGTGTTGTCATATGCATACATCCAAAGATGTATGTATATTTATGCATGTACGTATACATGACAACAAACCTCTCTCTCTCTCTCTCTCTCTCACACACTGTCTCTTGAAAACACATACATAAATGTATACAAACATATTTACAAAGACACACGTGTGTATGCGCGTGCGCGTGTGTGGGGGGTTCCACAATCGCCATTTATTTCAATTACTCTTGTGAGGATATTCACGTAAATCATTTTTTTCATTTAATCCCCATTTTAATTTTCGTAAAAGTTTCCAAGTACCAATGAGGCTTTTTGGCACATCTTCAATTTTCCCCATTCATGAGAGGCGCCCAGCCATCATTCATCTGAGAGTCCATCTACAGAATGTCCTCAAATTTCTATACAGCATATTTTGCCTTTTTTTCTTCAAGTATATAAGCAACAATTTCATTCCCGAGCAACGCCGGGTGCCTCTGCTAGTATATATATATATATATAAGTAAACCAATGCACCTTTTAAGTTTTAACCCCAAAAGCAGTCCGAAGTGGAGTTCGTCTTTACTTCCGAGCCAAAACTTTCTCCAGAAATGCTTGGTCTTGCTTTTAGGTTAAACGAAAGAAATCCAGCCAAAACAAAAATTGGGTCGTTTAGGCAACGTCTTTCAGTAGAAACGTGTCACTCTACAGGTCGATGAGAGTAAATATATCAGATGAACCATAATCGCTCAAAAAGCAAGAAATACTAACCAAATACCTCTCAATCGTACTATGCCATCTAAATAAGTAAAGGATATTTTGAATAATGTATTCTAGGGTAACTTTATCTAAAAAAGAAAATAAAAAAGACAGGATGGTCCGGATTGACCATTTTTTGTTCTTGGGTGTGCAAGACCAAGCATTATTCTTGAGTTTAAATAATTATAACGAAAGTCCTTTTGATGAATATACACATCTCTTGCATAGAAATACACTTTATTATGGCAATGTAGGCAGAAAATCAATACAAGTTCAATGGAAGACTTTTATTAAGTTGCAAATATTGATAGGAAAACGAATCCAGGGCAAAAACACCGTAAAAAAAAAAGAACAAAACAAAAGCTGGAAAACAATGTCAGTAAAAGTTCAATAAAAAAAACTGATTTAATGTTTTCTTTTTCTTTCAATGTTTTCCCACGTATCTATAATTACTATTTATATAAATTATTTCAGGAAAAACATCAGAATAAATTTAATTTCAGAAAATTGCGTTGTCATTGTTTACAAACCATGTATTGTCAGTTAATAAACTGACTTAAAATATTACTTAATTATATTATTATTTACGGTAGTTAAGTGAAATATATTTTCTCACTCGCATTGATTTTTATTTCCGTTCATCGTGAAAGTTTCTGAACTCACGGTTTTAAAGACCTGAGCATGGTACTGCGAATGGCTAGAAATAGCAATTAGATCGCCTTCATATCAAATTAACTCACTTTCTTGGGCGGAGTTTGGATTAAGCATCCCATACTTCAGGGGAAATGAGAAGAGTTGGTTTTCTTCTTTAAATAAATAAAATATTTGTTTCATACAGCGGAAATTACAATTCCGAAAAAAAGTTTTTTAAATAAAAATTTCAATTTTTTAACATTTCCTCATCCCCGCTCCCACTACTTCCGTAAATTACTCGTTTCCCATTGAAGTATGGAGAGTCTAATTCGAAACTCCGCCCTTTTCTTAAATATACGAATACCACATTAGGTAACGTGATCTGAGATATACCACGAGAAGGCCACGGCTGGAACATCTTTGTTTATATGTTTACTTGATCAGAGTTAACAAGGAGCTAATCAACTAATTAATAGAATTGGTCTGGAATCATTCACGGAAGTTCTTCTGTTACAGAAAACCTACCAACAAGAGACGTGACAGGGATTACAACTATGGAATGAAAGAGAGCTACATGAATTTCTAAGAATACAACAGATGACCGAGTTGTTTTGTTTAAACCAGGTGAGCTCTGTTTGATCAGACCTATCAAAGGAGTGGAGGCGCAATGGTCTAGTGGTTAGGACAGCGGACTCGCGGTTTCGATTCCCAGACCGGGCGTTGTGAGTGTTTGAGCGAAAACACCTAAAGCTTCACGAGGCTCCGGCAAAGGCTTGTGGCGAACCCTGCTGTACACCACAACTTTCTTTCTTGCTGTTTCGGTTGTACCTGTATTTGAAAGGGCCAGCCTTGTCACACTCTGTGTCACGCTGAATCTCCCAGACAACTACAATAAGGGTACGCATGTCTGTAGAGTGCTCACCCACTTGCACGTTAATTTCACGAGCAGGCTGTTCCGTTGATCGGATCAAATGGAACCTGCGTCGTCGTATTCTAGCCATAGCCACCCGGTTTATTTTTTAGATACAGGCACAGGCGTGGCTGTCTGGTTAGAAGCTTTCCAATCCCATGGTTCCGGGTTCAGTTCCACTGCGTGGCACCTTGGGCAAATCTCTTCTATTATAACATCGGGCCAACCAAAGCCTTGTGAGTGGATTTGGTAGACGGAAACTGCAAGAAGCCTGTCGTGTGTGTGTATAGGAAAAGTTTTATGTCACTAATTGTGACAGAGGGTGCCGAAGCACCTATATAGCAAAAAAAAAAAACTAGTTAGAAACTCTTAATACTGTATGAAGCGCACAATATATATATATACACTAACTATATGTATGTATGTATGTA
>NC_068996.1:55365941-55367656 GCF_001194135.2 Octopus bimaculoides
ATTAAACAAGCAAGCTTTCCCGCTTAATTCTATCTCTTTCTCGGTCGGCCGGCCATGAGCATGGACGTGTCAAGCAGTGTCTCCAACATTCCAACTCTGGAGACAGTCTCTTTACGTGTTTAGCTGTCACTCTCCATCTTTCGGACTTACACTCGACAGCTCGCTTACATCTACATAACAACGTCCCAACAACTATGCTCACACACACAGAAGCTGTAACAACAAACAAGAGCTAAAGATGTATATATTTACCACCTGAATAAATGTTGTTTAAGTTGATAGTCCGGAGTTCAGCGTTCCGTTATATTTCTAATTTTATATAGGAAAGTCAGGTATACATCTAATGATGTATAACCAACTTTCCTATACAAGTAAAAGATAAAGGATATCATGAGACTACGACTCCTTTAGCTTAATATGTACCGCGTCTATGATACTGATGCGTGATTCCTTAGCTTTCTCGAATCAATACGCTATCAGAAACAGCAATAAAACAGCATCCTATCTTGTCAATACGTTGTGAACGCTGGAAATAAACATCAGTCCCGTAAAATTTTGTGATTCAGGAGCACAAAAAAAAAGTGGTCTTGCTCATAAAGAGCTACATAAACTTTTCTTTGGTAAATTAGTTATGTGAGTTGAGACTGGTGTTTGATTTTCAGTTTAAAAAGACTTGGCAAGGAATGACCAGGATAATATCTAGCGTATATTCTGGTGTGAAGGACACAGTAGATATGACGACTGCAGAAGAGACAGGTAAGTCAGGATGGCATGAAAGAAAGTACCGTTTCAATGTCTTCGTGCAGACGAAGAGAGGACGTTATTAGTAGCGATAGAAAGAAAAAAATAATCCATATTCGAGTTAGAGGTTATGGTAATTGAAGGTCAGTGGCTCTTTGCCAACTAAGCAAATGGGTATTTTTACTTTTTCATGCGGTCTAGGACGTGTGTTGTATGTAGCAACAACGTCTAGGTATGTGAATAGTAGTACAGAGTGTGTGTGTGGGCGGTCTTATGTAAACTTTGTAGAAGGTCAAGGGTCACCAACTAATGAAGACTGGGAGATTTTGTACGCCTTGGAGTCACCAACTATCGACAGCCATTCAGTCATTGGCAATAAGCCAAGCTAGAGTTAACAAGTAGTTGAGGAATTAAAAAAAAACAAACAAAAACAATGGAAGTGACGTCAGTAGCATCCCTAATTTCATAAAGAGACCATAAAGCGAACTGGTAAAATCCTTTAATTTTATCAACAGAATCCCCTGATTTTGCTGCGTTCACTGGCATCTACTTGGTTAGTACATGCTAGGGATATGAATGCCACAGAGAAGGCAATTCAGGGATGATTAACATACAGTTTACCGTCGTTGAAAAGTGAAAGTAAATTGTTCTTAAAAAAAATTAAAGTAAATAGTAATGGAAACCAGATTAACAGTGGTATCAAAATTTCATAAAACACGTTAGATATCTGATGGATGGGTTTTGTTTTTGTGTCTTGGCAATTCCTATGCTCATGAAGTTGTCAACCATTCACTCAATTTTGTAGATCCAAATGATGACAGCATCCATACACAGAAGGGTGATGGATGCTTGCCGAGAAGATATTTAAGCAACAATGTGGCAATAGCGATGATTTAATTAACATCATATCATTTTAGGAGGTGGGTCTGGGCCTGGTAACATTATAATTTCCTGGTTCTAAATGCGTCGGATAT
>NC_068996.1:55367898-55373774 GCF_001194135.2 Octopus bimaculoides
TATATATAAGGACAAGAGTTGTAATTGACTACCACACCTTATTCAAACGCCTAATGGAAGGTACAGCAAAATTGGTACATCTTGAATGATTCAGTCAGAAAATATACGTATTAGTTTCTCATGCAATTGGAACTTGATGTGTGCTTGACGGAACACTACAACGCGTCAAAGCACTCTGCTGAATAGCTCTCGTCTCTGCTGAGATCCGAACTCGACCGTGCCTTTCCACCACACTGAAGAATAGCAGGAAAGATTCCTCTTCTTAAAGAATGGGGGGGGGGGGGCTCCCATGAACAAACATAATTGCCCGCGCTAGGTTAGTCTGTCACAAGAGGGAATGGATAGTCCGCGTAAAACCAGGACTAGATCGATGCACACACCATTACGTGACCAGGTCATGTGACCACTTCTAGAAAACACGAATGATTCAATATCAGGGTTATTAAAGATAAACGGCCGAATGATAAACATACTTCTGCTACATCTTCATGCGTATGTATGGCGAAACAAATTTAGAGATCGTGAAAAACTATTCATAAATCTCATTTCCTGTATCAATGGCTTATGTTTTCCCTTAAATGTGCTTGTTTTCATCTTATATAAAATACGTACGTTGTTCATATTATATTAAATATATGTACGTTCTATACATTAGTTATATCACATACATTGTTCACATAAAACTATGGAATGTTACTGTCGTCACTTCCGGTTTCTAAAGCAATTTACTTCAACTTTTTTAGGACCATTTACTTTCACCTTTTTATGATGGTAAACTGCATGTTAACTTCAGTGGCTTGCATGTCGACATATGATAGCTACCTCAGTGAGTAACCAATAATCCTACACCACTACTGAACTACACAAAATGAACCGACAGGAAGCGATTGTCTTTCTTGTTCCTATCCATTCACGTTTCATACATTAGTTGGGTTACATTACATTGTTTACATGAAATTATCGGATTTCAATGTCGTCACTTCCGGTCAATTTGCTTTATTATTTTTTCAAACTTTTAAATTACGTGTTAACCGAACTCAGAAATGTTTAATAACAAGCTAAAAGGTTTCGATCCATATTCCTACGATAAACCCCATGAATTTCAAGCTTCTTATCGTAATTTTTCTCCTCATTCAATCTTTATCTGTTTACACACTTCAGACATTTTATTGACTTGTTTGTGTTTATGTAAACGCATTCTGTTCAATATCTGCACATGAGATCGATATTCCTACTGATATTTAATATCCCTGTTACATATCAATAAATTACTATTATCATCGTTGTCTCTGGAAAACGTTGACATAATTAAGAAGTCGATTCAATATTTTGCCCTTAATATTAACAAAAGTAACTTCTCTTTCGCATTTGCTGCTTATTTTGTGTATTTATAATGAAAGACCACTAAAATGATTAGTAACTAGGTAAAAACACCCCTGCAACAAAATTACAGAATTTACCCATTTGTAAAGATAAAACAAGTCACATTTCGTTTGTTTTGTGGGAGGTAAAATATATTAAAAAAATATTTTTCAACGATATTTTAGTAAATATTCGGGTACATAATACATCATCAGGACGGGTTTACATTTGTTGTCTTTTTTATCTCTAAGCTGAAAAAAAAAAAAAAAACCCCAGAAAGAAAGAAAAAACGAAACAGACAATGACTTAATGAACAAAATATATATAACAAAGAATTTTCCAATTAGAATAATTTTGAGAATAACAAAAGGATTTCCAAACAAAATTGAATTAAGCTACACATAACACTAATTCCTTCCTTCCTTATTATTATTATTATTATTATTATTATTATTATTATTGTTATTTACTGAAAGTTAATAAGAACTAATGGAGAAAAATACATTGAACAAAACAAACGTTATGTTAATTATATAGTTGTTTTAGTTTGGGGTTTTTGTTTGTGTTAGCCAATTATTGGCAGCACACGCAGACATATACATTTAACGTTCCAAATTAAAGATATGGATGGTTACCTTCCATAATAGCAATAAAGATCATGGTTTCTGGCAATAATATATTTGTACACAATTGTAATCTCAGCCATCATTATTGCTATTTAATGATTGGCCTGTATGCAGGAGCTGGATCGATGCAATGCACAGCGACATTTGTTCAGTGGTCAGAGTGAAGGGTCACCTCTCAGAGCTGTTCAATATCATGCGCTCAGTCCGGCAAGGTTTCCCTCTCTCATCTTTCTAGGATGTACTGACTCTCAAGTCACTACTACACTAACTGGAAGCATTGAGAGGCATCCTACGTGATCTATGATGTGGGAGATGTGTGTCGGCATATACTGACGTCACCATAGTAGTGATGGATTATAAATACATAGAAATGATTGGCAATGCTCTCAGGAACTATGAGGTGGTTTCAGGAAAAATCAGTGGGCTTGCAGCTCGGCACCTGGAGAAGTAAGTCCATGCCACCCAACTGCGAAATTTGGTGCTGGATGGACAGACTGGTTAAATTGCTTGGGGTCTGGTTTGGACCTCCAGATAGACAAAAACTGGAACGAGGTAAAGAGTAGGGGGACTACTCTCACCCAGAAATAGGTTGAGAGAAAGCTATCCCGGAAAGGTCGGGCAGAGGTGGCTAATGCATGTATCATGTCCGTCATCTAGTATCGTTTGATTGTCGTGCCTTGTCCTGGCCACTGTCTGATTACACTGGAGCATATACACTTCCACTTGTGGAAGGGACGCATCCCGATGGTCAGCACCCACAGCGTGGTTGATGATGTGCAGACATGCACTGAGGCTGTGACATCTTCAGTGCTTCCTTGATAGTGAACAGGTGTGGCCACCGTTTGCTAGACACACATTTCCCCTGCTAGTTTTTTTTAACAGAGCTGCAGTCCTGGGTAAAACAGAAACCGAGAGGGAACATTTGGAAAGTGAAATGTCTTCAAATGCTCACAGCTCTCATCCAATCAGACACTGCGATGGGTGGAACGTCCACTTTAGCTTTTTATAGAAGATTAGTGGAGGAAAAGTGCAAAGACGTTTTGGGGGAGATCTTAGGCGTTGAAGAAGATCAACTAGCCGCTCTTTTCCGGAGAGCTTTCGGCCCAGGACCGATGGATAATTTCCAAAAATCTCTCACCTGGCAGTGCTACTGGGGAGTTTTGCCTATTCGAGATTCAGGCAAGGAAGTGCTGTCAGTTGAGCATGTCTAACTTATGGGTTTATATCGAATACCTGCTGTCGCATGTGCGACGGGTCCGTCTGTCAACTGAATCCGCCTTCCTTTAACTGAGAAGGAAAAGGTGTGTTTATATGCCCGGTGGCCATGGCGAAAGAGGTTGTAAGGTGGTGAATGAGATTGAAGGGGCTGAAGACAAACACTTTTCTCTTTGGCCAATCCCTGAAGAACTTCTTCAAGTTTCACTTGAAAAGTGAAAATAAGGGTAGAGAAGGAAGTATTATGTCTTTTAGCCAATTTGCTGGAAGATGGATGAAAGTGGCAAGAATGGTGCGAATGAACCATTCTTTGTTTTGTCTTCTACTGTCCATAATGTTTTTCCTTATGTAAACCCTTGTTAATAAAGAAATCATTATTACCACCACCACCACCATTGTCATCATCAGTAACAACATGCCCACATATGTATGCATGTGCGCACACACGTATGCACGAGCATGTATCGGACGAAAAATGAAGTCATATTTTTGTATTTATTAAGTTTATATATATATATATCATCATCATCATCATCATCGTTTAAAAGTTCACTTTCCATGCTGACATGGGTTGGACGGTTCAACTGAAAAGTGGTAAGCCAGGGGGCTGCACCAGGTTCCAATCTGATTTGGTAAGGTTTCTATGGCTGGATGCCCTTCCTAACGTCAACCACTCCAAGAGTGTAGTGGGTGATTTTTCAATGCCACCAGCACAGGTGCCATTGACCTGACACTGGCATTGACCATGACTACAGTCTCACTTGGCTTGACAGGTCAACATAAGCATGGTATATTGCCAAGGGTCTTGGTCATCTGTCACTGCCCCCATGAGGCCCAACACTCAAATGGTGCTTTTTATGTGCCATCTGCATGGGTGCCAGTCAGACGGACACACACACACACAATGAGATTCTTACAGTTTCCATCTACCAAATCCACCCACAAGGCTTTGATCAGCCTGAGTCCAGAGAAGACACTTGTATGCCAGCATGGAAAGCGGATGTTAAACAATGATGATGATATATATATGTATTTATGTGCGTGTGTCTGTGTTTGTTACTCCATCACAATTTGACAACTGGTGTTGGTTTGTTTATGTCTCCATAACTTAGTGGTTTGGCAAAAGAGACCGATAGAATAAGCACTAAGTTCTATAAAATAACTCCTGGGGTTGATTTGTTTGACTAAAACTCTTCAAGGCAGTACTCCAGCATGGCCACCGCCAAATGACTGAAACAAGAGGATAAAAGAAATATAAGAACATGTGTGTGTGTTTCCAAAAACTTGGGTAAATGTACCCTCATCGTATAATAGCTTGTACATGTATTTGATCAATCAAATAATCAATCAATCAATCAATTAAAAGATGAACTGGTCATCTTGCACTCATCAAAAATGGTGACTTTTGGTCTCCAATGAGAAAAGTTTGCTGAATGACAGATCCACGAGGCTGTGAGTAAAATTTGTTAGGCAACTGTGCAGAAGCCCAGTCTAGATCTATTTGCTCTTTCATTTGTTTCGTTCATTCATTAGACTACAGTCATGCTGGGGCACTGGCTTGCAGTGTTTAATCATATTCAGTTTAGTACATATTTTAAATCTGGTGCTTACTCAATTTCTTTATATGTGTTTATATGGCACATGGCTCAGTGGTTAGGGCGTCGAACTTATGATCATGAGGTTGTGAGTTCAAATCTCGGACCAGGCTGCGTGTTGTGTTCTTGAGCAAGACACTATTTCACGTTGCTCCAGTTCACTCAGCTGTAGAAATGAGTTGCAACATCACTGGCCTTTGCCTTTCCCTTGGATAACATTGATGGCGTGGAGAGGGGAGGCCGGTATGCATGGGCGACTACTGGTCTTCCATAAACAACCTTGCCCAGACTTGTGCCTGGGAGGGTAACTTTCTAGGTGCAATCCCATGGTCAGTCATGACCAAACGGGGTCTCAGCATATATATATATATATATATATATATATATATATATATATATAAAACAAAAACTGGCACTCTGTCATTTATGACGATCAGGGTTCCAGTTGATCTATTCAATGGAACAGCTGGCTTGTGAAATTAACGTGCAAGTGGCTGAGTACTTCACAGACACGCATACCTCTAACACAGTTCACTGGAAACTTCAGAGTGACACAGAATGTGACAAGCTGGCCATTTTGAAATACAGGCACTACTCATTTTTGCTAACAGAGTGAACTGGAGCAATGTGAAATAAAGTGTCTTGTTCAAGGACACAATGCGTCACCGGGAATTGAACTCATGACCTTATGACCATGAGCTGAATACCCTAACCACTAAACCATGTGCCTTCACATATATATATATATATATATACACGCACACACACATACATATATATGTATCAACATCATCATTTAACGTCTGTTGTCCATGTCGGCAAGGGTTGAACGGTTTGATCAGGGTTGGCAAAGCTGGAAGGCTGCACCAAATTCTAATCTAATTTGGTATGGTTTCTATAGCTGGATGCCCTCCCTAACACTAACCGCTCCATGAGTGTAATGGGTGCTTTTATGTGCCACCAGCACAGGTGCCAGTTGTGTGATACCAGCATCGGCAACGGCTATGATTTCACTATATATATATATATATGTGTGTGTGTGTGTATATATATATATATATATATATATATATATATA
>NC_068996.1:55373784-55375789 GCF_001194135.2 Octopus bimaculoides
TATATATATATATATATATATATATATATGTATATATGTATATATGTATATGTATATATATATATGCTGTGTGTATAAATGCATTGACATTACTATGTATATATTCATATATAGATGTACAACTATATTCACACATACGTATATCTATCTATCTATCTATACATACATACTGATACACATAGTACGTATAAAATGTATATGTGTATACATACGCACATAGTGCTGAGCATAAACCATTGAATACATGAACTGAATGTAATTGTCTATAATTATCTCCTCATTGTTTCACAGACGCTCACCCACTCTGTTTTTCTCTTACCTTCTCCCTCTCTTACATACACCTTACACTCTCCTTAGTAGATATTGTTGATGACACCACCACTACCACCACTGCTGCTACATGTGCAAAACAATTTTTTTGTTGCTGCTGTTAAATGATACCAAGCTATTCTGTTTTTGTGGTTTTTATTTACATTGTTTTTGTTATTCTAAACAATACTTGAAGCTCCTTTACAGTAAAAACCTCCTATGTCATTAAGTGGAAATATTTCACAGTGATAAACTATATTATTCGTCCTTGGATAAACTTTCAAAAATTAAATTTATTAACAGAAACATTTCACATGTACATAATTTGAAGCCTATTTGTCTCATATTTATATATAAGGTGAACATGGGTGTGGGGAAGATTGGAAGACATTTTGTCAAGGGTGCAAGATGGTGTGGGGGCATGGACATAAATGACATGACTTTATGGCCCCATTTTTATTTAGCCAGACAGGTCTTCTCAAACACAACAAATCACCAATTGTTTCAGTCCTCT
This sequence comes from Octopus bimaculoides, assembly GCF_001194135.2. Lineage (NCBI taxonomy): Eukaryota > Metazoa > Mollusca > Cephalopoda > Octopoda > Octopodidae > Octopus > Octopus bimaculoides. The sequence continues at coordinate 55,374,608 of NC_068996.1, forward strand.
TTGAAGCTCAGCTTCTTTAAAATATTCTTCATCTCTTCATCCCATGTCTTCTTGGGTCTTCCTCTTCCACAAGTTCCCTCCCCATTTAGAGATCGGAACCTTCCCTCCCACTTCCAATCTCCCCTGTTGAATCTCTTCCACACGACATATCCTCAACCCTTACCTTTACTTCTGTACACTCACTACAATCCCTCCCCTCCATCTATCACCCTCCTTACCCAATCTCCTAGTCTTATCCACCCACTCACCCTATCCAATCCTTGATCCTAATCCACTTATATACACCTCCCTGCAACATGAATCTACCCCCAATACTGTTACAGCTTCACTGCTTTCTTCTCCTGAGGTACCCCTGTATCTCCTCTGCTGGCATGACCCTTTATTTATACTCCTGTCTCTCATCACCTGGCACAAAGCCACTTCACTCAATACTACTCCCCACTCAGTTGAGGGGGAGGGGCCTTGTCTTACGATGATGATACAAGCATAAAATTGCCATGGATATATTATTTTGATGTTTATGCATCAATTCTCTTTATACACCCACACATACACATATTGAAGGTAACATTTTTAGTGTATTTCAGTGCTCTCTAAAATAACCACACTTCATTTTAAAGGCTCTAAGGAAGCTAAAAACTGATGCACAAGCACTCAGCTCTGAATGCACTGCTCCTTGTAGAAACAGTTGTGAGCTAATGAAGTTGCTTACATAATTCCTGTTCCCTTGACATTCACTCAGTTCATTCAAGCTCTAACTCAGTATCATAAGGACACTGCATTTGACAGTGACACACTTTGTGTATGTTAAATACTTAGTGCACATTCATGTGTTTGTGTATGTATGTATAGACACATTTGTCTTCTCTAATTCTATCTTTGTGATGAAGGATGTACAAACGAAACGTCAAGGCATTTTTATTGCTATTTCTCTGGATGTGAAACTATAACTATAGCTTTCTTTTATTGTATTTTATCTTGCTTTTGTTTTGTCATTTTCCTAAATCAAATTTTATTATCTTTGTGTCTCTCCCCCCACCACTACTCCATCCTGCCTCTCATAAATACATATTCACAGCATGACCATGGCTACTGGCTTGAATGTAATAGAGAATACACATACACACACACACACACACACACATATATGTGTGTGTGTGTATGTATGTATATATATATATA
>NC_068996.1:55377600-55383525 GCF_001194135.2 Octopus bimaculoides
GCGCACATGGTCCTTTTTCCTTGAGCACTATATATATATATGTCCTTTCCTTGAGCACTATATATATATATGTCCTTTCCTTGAGCACTATATATATATATATGTGTGTGTGTGTGTAGGTGTATAGATACATATATATATGCATATACAACTATCATATGCATACATAAAGATATATACATACATATGGATACATACACACACATACACACACATATATATGTGTGTACACACACATATGTATAGACAAAATTTGCTGCTGCATATCAGCCTAAAGTGTTATATTTCCAAAAATAATATTTTAAACCAAGACTAAATCACGCATGCATGTGCATATGTGCACGCGCACACACACACATTGTGTAATAAAAACGATTTTACATGTGTATCAATATAATTCTTCACAACCACTTCACAATCTCAATATATGTTATTGATTCTTTAAAAAGCATATCATGAAAATTCATCATACTTTAAGATTTATCGATAAATACTAAATTTTCCTCCCTAAAATATGTCAAAAGTATCTATCACTTCATTTTGGCAAATTTTCAAGGTCTTTTATGTTTGTAAAAATATTAAAAATAATAAAAAAAAATTTAAGAGATCACACAGAACATAGGAAAATAATGTGGTAAAGATTTTATAGAATATTAACCTTGTTTATTTTGGTTTTATGTATGTTGTATTTCATTGATGTATTCTTTCATTGTATTCAGACTCTATATTTCTACATCATAAATATTATATACGTAATGGTTGATTTTATGAAATTTTTGTTGCACTTCATAGGATATCTAAGTATTTATCCATGATGTATAACGATTTATCTAGCGAAACCACTACATCACGCATGATTTACAAGTAAATGATTGTCCCGCTGCTAACAAAGAAAGAAAAAAAAAGGAAAGAAACAAAAAGAAGGGTAGAGGATTTCTGAAACATCTAATATCTCTGTTTAGACTACTGCTGTTTTATATATATCTTTTACTTATTTCAGTCATTAGACTGGGGCCATGCTGGGGCACTGCCTTGGATTTTTAGTCAAATGAATCGATCCCAGTACTTATTGATTAAACCTGGTACTTATTTTAGTGGTCTCTTTTGCCAAACTGCTAAGTTACAGGGAGGTAAACAGACCAACACCAGTTTTCAGGCAACGATTGGAGAACAAATACAGGCACAAAGACACACACGCACTCATATATATACATATGTATAAATATGACAGGCTTCTTTCAGTTTCTGTCTGCCCAATCCACATACAAGGCTTTGGTTGGCCTGAGGTCATAGTAGGAGACTTGCCCAAAGAGCCACGCTGTAGGACAGAACCTGGAAATGTGGTTGGAAAGCAAGCTTCTTATCACATAGCCACTCCTACACACACACATATATATGTGTGTGTGTGTGTGGGGGGGGGAGCTGGAAGAATATGGTCATGACGTCAATGGTCAAGAGACTGACTGGAAGAGAAGTGTGAGAAGGGAAGTGTGGGAGAGACAGGACAGGGTCAGCCTCTTTTCACCGGCTGAGGCATCATGAACGGACGTCAGGAAATTCACTCCCGAGTTGGTCAGATAGCAGCTGCTTATACTGAGTGACAGGGTAAGGCAGGCTCGCTGGAGTGACTACTTCTAGACAAGCGCAGACGAGAGAGGAAGGTATATCTTTTATATAGTTTCAGCTTAGAGCTGTGGCCATGCTGATGCACCGCTGTGGGTGAACCTCTTTTCATTTCCCATGCACAACAAGCTATTTCGGAAATTTTATACAGACGTCGTTGTCCCCTTGATATATGATGGCAACGAAGATAAGGATTGGCAGTAATGTCATCAGACCCTTCTATAGCGAAGGTGACCAGTTGTGGCCAGGCTACAAGGCATCGAAGATGTAGCAAGCCTCATGGCCCTGTATTTGGAGAGGAGTTTGCTGGCACTGTACCTCAAAATGGATGAACAACAACTGAGCGTGACAAAGATCGAGCAGTGGTTGAAAGAGGCTTACACAGATGGAGAGTATGCCACTTTTGCTAAGCTGGGAACGATCAGATGGAGAGGGGAACAGGTCGATGGACACACTGTGGAAGTATGGAGGCTGGTTGTGTTGTCTGGTTTTACCAGTGAGGGACTCGAGAAAGTAGCACGACTGGCCTTTGTGAATGGCTTTCCCGATGACGTGTCAGTGTGACTACAACAGTTGCCAGGCGGTAACAAAATGGCAATGAGTGAGTTCATCATTCAAGCCCGTTTGTTGACACAAAACACTGGGCAGAAGGCAGTGGTGATGGCGGCTGCAGATGGCCGGTGAAAGACCAAAAGAAGCCTGCGGTGGAACAACAGTGGCCGTTCACAGGCCAGTGTTTTAAGTGCCAAGGACTGCACATGGCAAGGGACTGCACATGGCAAGGGACTGCACATGGCAAGGGACTGCACATGGCAAGGGACTGCACATGGCAAGGGACTGCATGGAGTCCGGACCGGTTTGCTGTCGGTGCAAACAGGGTATATCGCCTGAAATTGTAGCCAGGGAAAAGGCCATAGGGAAGTTGTTGCCTTTCAAACTTCCCCTACGAACAGTCCATAGTTGAGGTTGTGGTCAGGGGAAACATGTTCAAGCCCTCGTGGACATAGGCTGCACGATGACTCTCGTGACCCCGAGGGTGACAAAGAAATGGAAGGGGACGAGTAGTGTTCAGGCGGTTGACAGAAGTAAAATTGAATGCAAGGGTAGCAACGACATGGATATAACGGTGCGAGGCACAATGCTATGGCTGCAGGCGATTGTAATAGACCATGTGGTAGAGGAGATTGACATGGTAATGGGGATGGATGCGATTGATCACTCTGGAGGTATCAGTATTGGAGGAGATGTGGTTTCGTTTGGTGCTGTGAGTCAGGAATGCGAGTGGGAGCAGGGCTCCGCAAGGAGCTGCACTGCCTATGCCATTGAAGACAAGGATTTTCGGCCATCAAAAAGAGGCTGACCCCTGCACTTCTCTTCTCATGCTTCCTCTCCCAGTCAGTCCCTTGACTATTATCAGAAGATGTGCAGATTAGTTATGGTTCAGTTCAGTCCATTATCACTGAAGATTTGGGTATGAGACGTATGTCTGCCAAGTTTGTGTCAAAACTGCTTTCAGCTGACCAAAAAGACACTTGAGTTCCAGTTGCACAAGATCTCCTTGATTGTGTCGAGAGCAATGAAAACTTTTTGGAAACTTCGTGTAGACCTCTGGGCAGGCATCACCAAACTTTTGGCAAAATTTGATGTAGACTCTCTGCTCAACTTTCTCTGTCATAGTCAATCCAATGATCACGCCTTCTTTCCAAGCACTGCTCTAAACAGTAGAAGTGAGCTAGAATGTTAAAACTTAGTGTGCATGCAGGGCAGAGTTCAAGCTCAATATGTGCCAAACAGCTTCACTCTGTGTATTTTAGCTTCGTTACTATGGCAACAATCCGGATACTTATTGATCAGACTATGTGTATATATGTGTGTGTGTGTGTCTTTGTTCCCCACCACTGGTTGACAACCAGAGTTGGTGTGTTTATGTCCCCATAACTTTATGGTTCAGCAAAAGAGAGTGATGAAATAAATACTAGGCTTTACAAGAACAATAAGTGCTGGGGTTGATTCACTGGAGTGAATTTCTTCAAAGTGATGCCCCAGCATGGCTGCAGTCTAATGACTGAAACAAGCAGTGTCATTTCCAATACACTACAAGAATATGTCTGATCATGGAGAAATATTACCTTGTTTGGAAACTGGTGAGGGTTGGTGACAGGAAAGGCATCCAACCATAGAAAATCTGCTTCAAGAAGCATAGAAATGCAGATGTTAAAATGATATTATATATATACACATTTACACATACGTGTAGGTGTATGTGTGTGTGAGACAGTCAGCTGCTGAAGTCCATTAATCTCTAAAATACACAAACTGATCTTCAAAATTGAAAGTGTAATGAACCTAATGATTTACTTGCCAATTATTATTATAATTCTTCCCGAGGAAGTACAAGAGAATTGGAAAAATCATTAGAGTTTTTGGGAAAAATTGCTTCATGGCATCTAGTTTAGTCTTTTTATAATCTGAGTTCAAATTCCACCCAGGTCAAGCTTATCTTTCATCTTTCCAGATCTGACAAAATGATTTGCTATTGAAGGAACAATGGGGGCAATCTTAACTATTTGTTCCTGCCATCTCCTACCCTCTTTAATCCTTCAACATTCAGATTTCTCTGTTTTCAGTTAATCATATATTATCTCATAACCTTGAGGTTTTGATGATGTTAGTTTAATTTTAGAATGACATCAGAGGGTAGGTGTGAGAAGCCAGATCTGGCCAGTTTACACATATTACAGGGAGAATATTTGGGCTAGATATGGGGTCCCATTTAAATGCTAAAGAGTTTATTTAGGGTATTGTGTTTTTTTTTTGTTAGAAACTAGTTATACCTGAATGCCACTGCATCTACAAACAGCAACAATGGACGTTCTGTTGCTTGATTAAGGATATGAAAGTGAAGAGTGAAATCCAATAGGGGCGGGAGAGAGAGAGAGAGAGAGAGAGAGAGAGAGAGAGAGAGAGAGAGAGAGAGAGAGAGAGAGAGAGAGAGAGAGAGAGAGAGAGAGAGAGAGAGAGAGAGAGAGAGAGAGAGAAAGAGAGAGAGAGAGAGAGAAAGAGAGAGAGAGAGAACTGAGATGTCAGTGAAAAAGGGAAAAAAACAACCCCTTCTATCATAGGTTTGCTGAATCAGGTCTGACTCATGATTGAACAACACTAGTATTATAACTGGTAATATGGCCATCCCCACAAAAGAAAGGCACATTAGGCAATAATTTTATTCTTTTACTTACTGAACCGCAGTCAGGTTAAAGCATCAGATTAAATAGTTTTATTCCACTATATTGACCTTAGAACTTATTCTTAAGAGAGATTCTTACAGAGATTCTTAAGAGAGATTCTACAGGTTCTTTCATTCTCATCCACATTTAAGAATCTATGAATGGGAAAATAAAGTAACCTGCCACTTTTTGATACTCACACACACATATATTGGTGGGTATGCTTTGATGCTTTACATTTTACCAGAATCTTTTGATTTGAGTTCAGTAAAAGACTCCACTCTTATATCCTTGTTACATTAACCAGGTGTTAACAAAGCAAGGACAGGCTAGATTGTAATGGCATGGTGTCATATAATATGTAATGAAGACAAAATCTCAATGTTCATATTTTAAATGCATTTAATATACATGAAATGTAATAGCTGACAAAGATATTATGCTAAAAATTTCTTGCATAATTCAAACATGTGTTAAATGCATTCAAAATATCAACATTTGGTTTTGTCTTTATTACACACAAAATGTATAAGATTGGATGGTCATGGTTAGAATATTTTTGATTGTATGTTCACTGGAGCAGGGATGACTGGGGAAAAAGATCAATAACAACAACAACAACAACAGAAAGATGTCTAATTCTTTGCAAAAGAAAGAAAAGCAAAACAGGATATGAAGTAAAAACCACAATAAAAGCATTTAACTTTTATTTTTCCTGTGATGATTCTAAATGTAAACAGACTTTGTAAAACAGTAAAGAGAGAAAAGGTTTGCAGCTCAAAGCATCTGCCAGTGACTACTGAAACAGCATTGTCATTATATATATATATATATATATATATATATATTATATATATATAATGTTTGTGCATTTACTGTATATGTATAGTGTGTGGTTATTTGTCTGTGGGTATGTTTTGACTACAATATTCATACATCATCTGAAGAACATTTTTTTTGCTGTACGTACGACAGACATTATGCTGTAACACGTATGTGTATGATCGGATGAGGGATTCATGTGTGAGAGAGAGAGAGAGAGAGAGAGAGAGAGAGCACATATATATATATGTGTTTG
>NC_068996.1:55383584-55389352 GCF_001194135.2 Octopus bimaculoides
CTGACTGACAGGAAAATAAATTGCTTTGCTGTTTTACTGATCAACTCTTCTCATTGCACCATTCGTTGCCATACTGCTCCCCACCCTCCTCCTCCTCCTCCTCCTCCTCCTCCTCCTCCTCAAACAGAAAACAAATATGAATGTGTGGATGTGTGGTACATGCACAAATGTCTGTCTGTCTTTACACACATACGTGTCCTACTGCATGCATGCCTGCTTATATGGATGGGTGTATGTATGTGTGTGCATCCATATATGTATGCATATATATATAATGTATATGCCTATGTATGTACATGCATGTGTGTGTACGAATGTATGTATATATATGTATGCATGTGTGTATGTATAAATGTATATACATGTGTATGCATATGTATATATGCATGTGTATGCATATGAATGTGAATGCATGTGTATGTGTAAGTAAAGACTGCGTCTGTGTGCACATATATAAATTTGTATGAGAGAGAGAGAGAGAGAGAGAGAGAGAGTACAAGTGTGTATATCTGTGTGTGTGTGTGTGAAAAAGGAGCTGAGAGGAAGAGTGATGAAAAATAAGTGAATGAGGAAGAAGAAACGAGAAAAATATACAATGGAAGAACGACATAAAGGCATGGGATAGAAGAAAAGAAAGAGAAAGAAAACAAAGAGGGAGAAAGGGAAGAAAAAGCAGGAAGAAGAGTTGAGGGAAAGGAGGAAGGAGGTAAGAAAATAAAAATAATAATAAAGAAATAAAAATGAATTTGGGTGGAGAAAAAGAGAAAAAAAATGTGAATCTAAGAAATAGAATTAAAGTAAGGAGGGTTGTAAAGAAGACTTTGGAAGAATGGAGAATAGGAAAGAAAGAAAGGAAAGAAAGGAAGAAAGGGAAGAATAGTGTCTCTTCTTCACTTTTTGGTCATTCATAGTTGGAAAAGAAATGAGATTTTTTTATATTTTCACATCTTTTTTTTTGTTATAGATAAATTAATGATTGAAGCTGGAGTGGACATGGCATTTTACAGGCAATACCAAATGTGATGATGGTGATAGTGGTGGTGATGGTGAGATTAAACAAGTTAAAGAAGTGGAATCTTTGCTATAGGGATGATAAAAATGTCTAACAGTTTGGAAGGAACTCTTGTGGCACTGAATAGAGAGAGAGAGAGAGAGAGAGAGAGAGAGAGAGAGACAAAGAGAGAGAGAGAGAGAGACAAAGAGAGAGAGCAGAAAGAGTGAAGGACGAGACAATTATCAGAAGAAATATTGGTTGGTAGAAAGGAAGTGGTCAATACTGGGAGATGATTGATAGAAAACACTGGGGAAAAAAGAAAATCATAAAAAACGAAGATGGTGGGGGGAGGGGGGAGTTAGGGATTAGGAGAAGGGGAGATAACTAGGAGATTATTATTGACAAAAATGCTTGCAAATTTGAAAAGCAGAAAGAAATGGGGGAGTTAGGGTTGGAGGTAGTGGGAAGAGGGATGAAGAAGAGACTCATGGGAGTTGCTAAACTCCTTACGTATTAAGTGGATGGAATGGGAGGAATTAGCTTGAAGAATTCTGGTGAGATTTTATGTGGTTGATGGTCAGCTTGGAATATCAACAAGAAAAATACTTAAGTAGGGAATGGTGGGGTGGAGGAGGTGGGATGGAACTGAAGAGGTGAAAAGTGGTTTAGTCCAAAAGCTTGTGGAAGACTAAGCTATCATTCACAATCAAATTTGACCTGGTAGTAGAATACCATACTCCTCTTGGCTATTCCATTCCTGAACCTTGTGAAATGGTCAGTCATGAGCGACCTATGGCATGGCAACAAAAAAATAACCTTGAGTATTTTTAATTAGTGCAGCCCATCTGATGAGGAGGAGCCATGTCTCATGCAGCACCCACGTTTTGAAAATGGTTGCCCATGCCAGAGAGAGAGAGGGGGGGTGGAGGAGAGTGGGGAGAAGGAGAGAGAGAGAGATACTCAGGTGGTACTCAGGTGAATAGACTGGAGTAATTTGAAGTGAAGTGCCTTTCTCAAAAACATAACATGCCATCCAGTCAAGGAATTGAACCCACAGTTTATATTTTACCACAGTCATAAGCTATGCACTTGATTCTGCTGGCCCCATCTAGTTTGCCTGATTCACAACACTAATCTCATCCAGAACCATGTGGTTGGTAAGGAAGCTACTTACCACACAGCCACACCTGTGCCTACCTATATGTATGTTCACTATTTTACCCTCGTTCTGACCTAACGACTCTCCATGTTTGTTTTTGTTCAGTTTCCTTGTATGTCTCCACTGCCATGTTTTTGTTCCCAACTTCGACCTTCCATAAATCCAAAATTTTATTTTAGAATTTACGGGAGCAACTGTCTTTGAAGACTCATATTGTCATTGAATGCTCGAAATGAGGAGTAGATAGACAGCCGTCAACTGAGGAAGGGTTGTTTCTTTTTGTTTACTTGTCATGTTTTTCATTTTTTTTTCTTGTTTGTTTATATATTTCATGTTGTTTACACAATTGGTGACGTCCTGTACCCATATATGCATATATATATATATACACACATACACTATATATTATTTACTATTTATTATATGTATATATATATATATATATATATACATACACACACACTATATATATTATTTACTATATATATATATATATAGCTCACTTTTGCTGTTTACAGCAGTGCTTGGAAGGAACATGTGTAGCATGTGATTGTCATACTGACCATGACAGAGAAAGTTGTCATGGCTATACCTGCTCAGAGACCTACGCAAAGTTGCAGAAAGTGTATGGAGAGATGTTTATGAGCTACATACAAATATACGAGTGGTTCAGACACTTCCAAGATTGCAAAAAAGATGTCGATATTGAAGAACATTCTTGGAGACCCACAACCAGCAGAACTGAGAAAGACATTGCAGATGTGCATGTAGCTGTGAGGGGAAATCATCAAATCACCATCCATGAGTTATCAGAGGATGTGCAGATTAGTTACGGTTTAGTTCAGTCCATTATCACTGAAGATTTGGGTATGAGACATGTGACTGCCAAGTTTGTGCCCAAACTACTTTCAGCTGACCAAAAAGACACTCGGAATTCAGCTGCACAAGATCTCCTTGATTGTGTCAAGAATGATGAAAACTTTTTGAAAACTTTGTATTGGCCTCTGAGCAGGCATCACCAAACTTTTGGCAAAATTTGTTGCAGATTCTCTGCTCAACTTTCTCTGGCATGGTCAATACGATGATCACATGCTACACATGTTCCTTCCAAGCACTGCTGTAAACAGAAGTGAGCTAGAACTTAGTGCACATGCACAACAGAGTTCAAGATCAATCTATGCCAAGCAGGTTCACTCTGTGTGCTTTAGTTTCATAGTCCAGAAAAAGTTTGTTATATGGTGGGAGTAGGAAAACCTCTCTGCCAAGCCCCAGTAATATCTGTTGTGTCTGCAAAGAAGCATGCAGTCTAAAGCTGTCGTGATGAAGAACAATGCCCTTACTGTTAGCATATTGTTACAGACGATCCATTTTGAATCCCCTGTCACCATTCTCTTCAAAAAGAGTGACCGTTTTCTTTATGCATCTGCAGCTCTTTGCAGATGGACGTTCGTTGGGTAATATTCTCCTCATTCAATTGGTGCAGGACCTAAACATTGAGTTTACTGATATAACCAATTTGATAGTTTTCAGTGTTCAATTTGGATATTTGGAGTGGCTGTGTGGTAAGAAGCTTGCTTCCCAACCACATGGTTCTGGGTTCAGTCCCACTGCGTGGCACCTTGGGCAAATGTCTTCTACTATAGCCTCAGGCCAACCAAAGCCTTGTGAATGTATTTGGTAGGTGGAAACTGAAAGAAGCCCGTCATATATACATATATGTGTATGTTTGTGTGTCTGTGTTTGTCCCCCCCACATCACTTGACAACCGATGCTGGTGTGTTTGCATCCCTGTAACTTGGTGATTCAGTGAAAGAGACTGATAGAATAAGTACTAGGCTTATGAAGAATAGGTCTTGGGGTCAGTTTGTTCGAACTAAAGGCGGTGCTCCAGCATGGCTGCAGTCGGGTGGCGGAAACAAATAAAACAATAAAAGGAAAAAAAAATGTATATTTGGTGAAATGATTGGCACCAGGATGGGCATTCAGCCATAGAAATTATGCCAAAGCATACATTGGAGCTTGGCGAGGTTCTCTGACTTGGATCCTATCAAACTGTCCAACCCATATCAATAATGTAGCTAAGAGTGCTGGCCTCTGTGCGAGTGCACATGTGGAACAGCCATCCCCTTAGTCAACCTGGATAAAGGTGTCTGATGACTAATCAAAACCATTTCAATCATGCCCATTTAAAGGTATCCTGGACCTTGTTAGTTTATGGCTTCTTCCTTTATTTAAAGCAAGCAGGGTGTAATTTGAGGGAGATTTAGTTATTATTTTGTGCCAGACCTAGTGACCACATAAAGGCTCCCTATTTACTCATGTTTGTTTGGTTTCTCCAGGGTAATGAGGGTGGTAGTGGTGGGGTTGTCTTTATTTAAAAATGAATTATAAGAACAACTGTTTTTACAGCTGGAGCCCCTGCTGTTAGGCCAACCATCAGAGCCGAGAAGAGTTCTATACCATTCTTCCTTGTTAAACACATAATGACTGTAGCAACTTTCTCTACATGAATTTCTAATTAATTCTTGAAGCATTTCAGTCTCATAGCTTACCAAATTTTGAAAAGAAGAAGCATTTTAAATTTATGGTTCAAACTACTAGGAATAACAGTTAGATCTCCCTCAAATTACACACTACTGTATGACAAAAATTAAGAAAAATGAAAAAGGTTACTTTACATAATGTAGTTCTACATAAGCTAGGCTTGATCTGTTACTGTTTAATACCATCACCACCTGACCCCCTGGGTGCCTGTGGTGGAGTTCATTCAGTTTTGCCAACCAGGCCCCTTTGCAAGGTTAGTTAACATCTGTCTCTTTCTCTCATATATATATATATATATATATATATATATATACATATATAAATTTAGATTCAAGGTGAATATGGTACTTAAGTTTAGGCACCAGAATTAGGTATGGTATTATCCAAACAATTCCAAAAACAAGGTGATTAAAAATCAAAATAAGATATATATATATAATTAATATGAAGGGTTTATTTCTCTGATGATCTAAATCAATAGGTATGCTGTGTAGGTGCTATAAATGGTCATCTGTCGGGTTCCAAGTTCACAGCTGAGGCTGGAGCTAGGGCTCCATTGAAGTAAGCTTCTGAGTCAGCGGATATATATATATATATACACACACACATACATACATACATAGGGTGCGGCAGAAGTAACACCCTTTTGTAGTTGAGTTTTCTAATTGAGTTTCTTTGTTATTTCTTAAAACTTCTGCAACGTTTTTTCATTAGTTTATTACTTGTTTCTTTAACCCTTTTGTTACTGTATTTCTGTTGAGATGATCTGTGTTTCTTTCAATTACTTTTAAATATAACAAAGAATTTAGTAAAATAACTTAGTTATCATTCAGCTAGTGTTAGGAACATAAATTGTGACTAAGGTTTGGTGGAAGATTGTAATCCAGAACTTATGAAAACAAGACATTTGTACTCAGAGCCAGAGCTGGTTTCAGCCAGGTTGGTAATGAAAGGGTTAAGCAATGCAATAAATTTGTGTTCAATAAAAAATTACTTAAAAACATTTATATACTATAAAAGTTATTAAAGGCAAAAAGGGCGTTACTTCTACTGCATCCTGCATATATATAT
>NC_068996.1:55390246-55403311 GCF_001194135.2 Octopus bimaculoides
CTTCAATGCCATAGCAACCAAGGTAGGCAGGTGCAGCCCATCCCAACCTTTGGGTTGGCTGGTGCCCATTCTCCTTTGCTATCATGAGGCTTTTTTGGAGCTGGATTTTCTACAAGGAGCATGCCCTTGCTTACCCCCAACTTCAGTTTCTAGACAGGAGTGGTCCTGAGATCAAGACCTCTACCATGATTTTTAAGAAATGTGGTGGAAAACTAGCTCAAGAAGGCAGGGACGCTACTCCCTGAGATCCCTTTTGAAGCCCCCCCCCCACTTTATATTACAGTATTTTATGATGTATTATTTACAGCTACATTTGTATTCAAGTGACTTTGTAAAAAATATTTGTATCTTGAAGGATAAGCAGAATAGTTGTCCCAGAATATCAACATCTTACACCTGACAGCTGGTCCTTGTTCTCTGCTATGAATATGAAGCTGCTTGTACAAAATGTTTGTTAAAGTTATCAGATAAAATGACCCCTCAGTAACCCATGTCTTTTTACTGATAATGCAGGAGTAGTAATCTGTTCACACCTTTAAAACAACGAAACTGCTGACTTTTGACTACCACAGTATGTTTACACTTCTGGATGCCCATTACATCAGCACACCCAAGGACAGGTAATTAATTTTTGGCAGCTCATGCAGTCAATCTCTCATCGATTGTTGAAAAGGTTTTCTTGAAGTAATAATGCCCGAACAATGCTGTTTCATCAATATTATACAATTATTCTGCTGGTAGATTTTTCATCATTGATGATCTTTGCAAAGTCATCAATCAATTTCTTGGCTGTTTTATAATCAGCAAATGCTTTATCATCAGAATTCCTTAAATATTTAATGCTTTGCTTATTCTTAAATTTTTGCTATCAATTGCAAAGGTTCAGTTACCTTCTAAATACATTTCGTTAAGTGGACCATGTTCACTGACGCTGAAGAATCTGCCATTAAGATACAATCAATATCTTCATTATCTTGTTCTATGCAATGATTTTATATTCTTCATTTATTCCAGTTCATCATAGAACCATTTGCCCTTCTGTTTCTTATATTGTTCTAATGCATGTTGTAATGCCAAACTTTTCAGTTAGATACTGCATATTTACATTGCTGTCAAGAAATCAAATTCTTGTAGTATTGATAAATATAAATGCTCTCCTTTTTTCTTTTCACTGTCATCCAGAGGGGTTTCTGCAGGTCTTTTTGATGTTTCCAACAGAGAGTAGAACACAAAATGTGTTATGTACACACGACAATGTTGCAATGATGGCTTTGACAATAAACTGGCATCAGCTGGGCTGGGCAAGTCCAACCTATGATTGGCACCTGTGCTGGTGGAATGTAAAAAGTACCATTTGAGAACGGTTGATGCTAGTGCTGCCTGACTGGTCCTGTGCCAGTGGCATGTAAAAAGCACCATTCAAGCATGGCTGATGCCAGTACCGCTTGACTGGCCCTTGTGCCAGTGGCATGTAAAAGGCGCTCACTACACTCTTGGAGTGGTTGGCATTAGGAAGGGCATCCAGCTGTAGAAACATTGCCAGATTGGATTAGAGCCTGGTGCAGCCTTCTGGCTTGCCAGTTCCCAGTCAAACCATCCAACTCATGTCAGCATGGAAAAGGATGTTAAACGATGATGATGATAATGACTTTAGAGAGAGAGAGGGCTGAAAGATGAAGGTGACTCTAGCAGGACTTCAACATGAAACTGAGGTGGAAGACAGCAAGATACTCCGTATGCTTTCTTCTGATTCAGCCATTACTCAAAGTCGTCAAAGTACTCCTTATTCTTAGGATCATAATTGGTTACAAATCTCTTCTGATTATCTATAGTTTGATCAATGTTATGTAGTAGTTAAAGGTAGACTGTTGATAGAACTATGAAAATATCATTTGGAATGTTTCACAGTATTTCTTCTAACTCACTGCATTCTGAGTTCACACCCAACTAAGGTCAACTTTATCTTTCATCTCATGGTGCTTGTACCAGTCAAGTACTTTGTTGCTTCTGTCAGTCTCTCCCAATATTGCTATGTTGCACTGAGAGAGATATTGCGGGTACCAGTCCCAGGGTACCTTCCTCCAGAAATGGAATTAGCTTGAACAGGCATCCATCAGCCTCTTTTCATAAGCTACTAGAACCATCCAGAAAAAGTCCTATTTTGAGATGAGCGTGAAGCAGAAAATAAGATCCAACAACCTAGGGTACATGACCCAGGGTAGTACACACCCTCTCAAGAAATCAGTAATTCATGTCCTATCAATAGCACTGTGTATGGATCTGAAGTCATGGTATTTGGTGACCCAAGGTGGCCCATCGTTGGAAGCAGCAGCGAAGTAGAATAAAAAATTAAAATTTTATTATTGGTTTGGAGAAAAGAGTTCAGTTCTCCCAACAGGAAAACAAATGTGCAATGCAGAGGTCCTCAAATGTTGCATCACTGACTGGGTTCTCATAGTTTTTAAAAATACAATTTAGGGCCTCAGTAAATTTACATAAATATTTGATTGTCTTGAAACCCATGTTATTCATAAATTTGTTTTGCCCATCAAGTAGGTTCAACAACACAAATCAAGCAATAATATAGAAAATTTCTAAAGAAACCTAGTTTCTTTTTCTGCTAAGAACAACAATTTTTGTTGTACACCTGAGTGCTGTATATAATAATCTCATTATTATTCTTTTAATGCCTGTTGTGAAGCTGCTTTCACAAGTTATCTTATATTCAAAGGTTTTATATTTCTTGTACCCAATAGACTATATCTAATTCTTTCTACTCTTCTACTGATAAATAAAATGAAGTAAATGATATTTTTCTCTCTATTTTTGTAAATATTTAAACTTTAAAACAATTTTGTTTTACTTTTCATAGTGCACCAATATTTGATCTCCATAGTTTAATGTGTATACACACACACAACATACACTACACACACTCAAACCTACACAAACAGATTCACAAACATATACAGACACATAAATGTAGACTCACACACAAAAACTTTTAGTCAAGTGGAAAGGCAGTACCACTGACCTCTTACAGGGTCCCTGAGACTGGAAGGGAGGGAGGGAGGACTGTATCCTGAAACCAGAGATCTGCTCCAAATGCTTGCAACAGAATGGATTCTGTTAAAGACATCCAAAATGCCAGGTGGTATTGTTAAACCAGGTGATAGATGAAGTTTACCATGGAATACCATGGTAGGATTTGAACTCAGAGTGCAGAGAATTGGAACAAGTATTGTGAGGCATTCCATCTGATGATCCAACACCTGCCATATTGTCATGTATAAAAAAACATTTATAGATATACACACAACATACACATGCTTACACACACACACACACATGCATATACACACATACATACATAGACATATGCACACATCTACATTTACACACATATAAATACATATAGGCACACACACACTTCATCATTCATTCACCAATTGTATTTGCTCCAGGAAGAGATTAGTCTCTCATCCAATTATGATATCAGAAACTAGAGATAGACACCAGTTGCATGGGTTCTTGAGATACATACCAGTTCCATGGATTCTTGAGATTTGGTAAAAGGATTTGCTATCAATATTCTTAAGCTGATCCAATCAACTTCAGCACACCCTCTGGAAAATTGGTTTTGTGCCAAATGCAAAACTATCTCATTAAAGAGTAGTTCAAAAATAATTTCTCTAAACACCTGCACAATCATTTTGAAGAATTTGAAATTCTTTGGGAGGGCTTTTGGAAAAAGATTCTCGTGTGATTATGTGTTATATATAAATATGAACTTATTTCACACACGCTCATACATTTGATTGTATATACATACACATGTATACATATATTTACACATATATGTGCACACATATATACAGATACATGCATACATATATGTATACATGTACACAAATATTCACATCTTTGCATACACACATGTATATAAATATATACACATACACAATCATACACGCATATACACGTTTACACATTCACATATGCATATAAACACGTTTACACATAAACATGCATATAGACACTCATACACATGCACACATACAATCATATGTGCATACATACATGCATTTTCTCTTTCCCCACTTTTGTTGGTTTTGGTCATGTGACTGTGACCATGCTGGGGCACCAAATTATGTAGACTCTAGCCTTTACCTCAGTCTGATAAAATAACAACCACACTGGGATTGGTAGTAAACAGCCAGTAAGAATAAAATATAACACACGCACACACTCATACATACATATACATACATATATATATATATGCATACATACAATACATACACATAGATGTACACATATGTATACACAGAACTATATATGCACACACATTTATATACATACATATATGTGTGTGTGTGTGCGTGCGCGCCAGCACACACAAACATATTACACTCCTTTTGTACACAGAAACTCCTCCTCCTCCTCCTCCATAGCTGTTTAGTTTAATCTCAATGTAGGATTAAACTCAAGAAAATGCACACCCCAGTTTTGAAATGATGAAAAATTATATGTTTGGTATCTGTTAAAAATGCTTCCAGTAAACTGTAAGAACTTAAAAAGGTTAATGAAGCACATATGATACCCAAGATGAAGTGCCTTACCATTTCTTTCAAAAGAAGAAAACCTTTGTTATCAGCATGTATAAAGTTTCAACTCCTTCCACATCTGGTAATGCTTCCATGCTACAGCTTTACTTTGAAACTGAATTTTATATACATATATGGGTATATATATGTATAGTTGTGTGCATGTGTGTGTGTGTGTGTGTGCATGTGGTGTGTGTGTGTGTGCATGCGTGTGAGTGTGTGTGTGCATGTGCATGTGTGTGCGTTATCTTTTCTATTTTTAATTTCTAAGAAAATTTGTTCAACTAAATGAACTCTAGTGTGTTTAGAATCAAAATGGTAAGTTTATTCTTTGATAAATGGTATTCACTTTGTAGAAAAAAATATTGGCTTCGTCTGTTTTATACAAATTCTTCCATTCAATAATTCTCATCTTTGAAAAACTTAATTTAAAAAAAAAATTATTTTTCTTTTAAAATCTGAATTTTTAAAAATTTCTATTTTTTCAAGTTATGTTTACTATAAATATCATTTGAAAACATCATCATCATCATCATTCTGTCATGCTACAGTCAAGACAGTAGTATCACCACCACTAGTATCGTTTTGCTCCATTGTCATCATCATCATCATCGTCAACTGCTCTGCTCTCTATGACAGTCAGACTTCCACCACCACCACCACCACCACCACCACCACATTACAACAACTATCATCCTATCATCGCTGTTGCCAACCAATATTAATGATGAACACCACCAAAAAATAAATTGTTGGACTAGTGGCTCTCATAGGTTTTGAGTTCAAATCAAGCGTTGTGTTTTAATTGTACATTTTCTAAGACTGTTTACAAAGTTTAATGGATCCCTCATTTGGTTTTGACGATAAGGATTCAGTTGTTTGATCTCAACCTACCTCAGAATTATCATGTAAGTGGCTGAGTATTCCACAGACGCATGGACCCTTAATGTTGTCCCAGGGTAGAGACAACATGACACTATGTATGATGACATTCACCCGATGGGATGCTATATAGTTTCCATCTATTCAGTTACACTCACAAAAGACAAAAGGTCAACCTGAAGTCATGGGAAATGACATTCAGTGGGATTGATCCAAAGAACTTGTGGTTGTGAAGTGAATTTCTTAAACATTCAGTCATGCAGTGTTGGCACCGTTCACCTGGATATTGGGAACAGGTTTGAGGTCTTTTGAGAATGGCCCAGGGAGAGAATATGAATATTGGAGAAATAATAAAGTTTTACACTGGAAACTTCCTCAAAACTAGAGGTTTGAAGCAGGAAGTACATGGTACAAAGAATAGAAATAGTACTTGAGCGAGAAAAGTGCAAGATTTTATGGGATCTTCTCACTGAAAGGGATAAGAAGATAGAACATAAGTCAGATATAACAGACAAGGAATATTGAATTTGCTTACTGATTGATTCATCGTGTCCATATGATACTAGGACTGTGATGGAAGCAGATGAAAAGTTGGAAATAATACAACCTCCTTAAGATTTTGAGATTTCAAGGATTTGAAACATGAAATCTGTAAAGATTGTACCTGTAATAATTGGTGCATTAGGGACTGTGAGTAATGATATAGATAAATGATTGAAGGAGCTTGGAATGGAATGTCCTGTGAAGCATCTACAAAAGGTTTGCCTCTTAGGAACTGGAAAAATGATCAGAAGAGTTTTAAGCACTTGATGACATAGTGAAATTGTGGATATCAAAGGTTACAGCTAGTAATCTGCAACCCACATAGATTCTACCAGGAATAATACCAATCCTAAGTTGAATAATGATAATAATAATAATTATCATCATTTAGTGTCTGTTTTCCATGCTGGCATGCATTAGATGGTTTGACTGGAACTGGTAAACCAGCAAGCTGTACCAAGTTCCAGTCTGATTTTAATTTGGTTTCTATGGTTGGATACTCTTCTTAATGCCAACCAGTCCAAGAGTGTAGTGGTACCTTGCATGTGCCACCAGCATAGGTGCTTTTACGTGCCACCAACACAGGTGCTTTCATGTGTCATTGGCATGGGTGCTTTTACATGTCGTATTGGCCACGAATATGATTTCACTTGACTTGATGAGTTTTCTCAAGCACAGCATATTGCCAAAGGTCTCAGTCACTTGTCATCACCTGCGTGAGGCCCAACTTTCAAAGATCCTGCTTCACCACCTTGTTCCATGTCTTCCTGGGTCTACCTCTTCCAGTTTCCCTCTGCAGAAATCAACATTTCTTTACACAGCTGTCTACATCCATACACATCACATGACCATACCAGCACAATTGTCTCTCTTGTACACCACATCTGATGCCCCTTAAGCCCAATTTTTCTCTCAAAATGCTTACACTCTGTCATATGAGCACACTGACATTGCACATCCAATGAAGCATACTAACTTCATTTCTTTCAAGCCTTTGCATGTCCTCTGTGGCCACAGCCCATGCTTCACTGTGATGTAGCATGGCAGTTCACACACACAGGCATCATACACTCTGCCTTTACTCTGAGGGAGAGACTCTTTGTTACCTACAGAGGTAGAAGCTCTTTAGACTTTGCCCAGACTATTCTTATTCTAGCAGCTACACTCTCAGAGCATCCACCTTCATTGCAGACTTGGTCACCAAAATAATGGAAACTATCAACTATTTCTAAGTATCCTCCTTAGCATTTGATGGAGTCTATTTTCTGTACATTTCTAGTGTTTATTGTACCTGTACATCTGCCACACACAAAAACTATATTCCCTGTCAACCTTCCTCTGATATTGCTGCATCTTATGTGTCTATAGCTTGCACTGGGTGCACCTTATGAAATTTCTACCTACACCTTTTCTACATATTGAGCAGGGCCATCTACCTGAAGGGTTTTGTGATTTGTCTGCTTTCATACCTACTAAGTCTTTTGTTTTTGCTAAATTAACTCTAAGGCCCTTTGATTTTAGATCTTGCTTCTATACCTGAAACTTCCTCTCTAGTTCTGGTAGTGATTCAGCTATAAGAACATGGTCAACAGCATAGAAGAGCTCCCAGAGACAGCCTGAATTAAATTCCTCTATTATTGCCAGAAGGACTATGATGAATAAGAGGGGGCCAAGGACCAATCCTTGGTGAACTCCTTGTACACTGAATTCCTTGCTATACTCATTGCCAACCCTCACTTTACTGACAGCATCCCTGTGCATGGCTTGTCCAACTCTCACCAACCACCCGTCTAACCCTAGTTACTGCAATGGTTGTAGAACATGAAAGGAAGAAAAATTTACGTTGTTATGAAGGAAAGTAAGAAATTTGAGAAAGAATTAGAAATACATAATGAAAATTTTGAAAATTATGGTGATTCTGCAATTAAGACTGCAAAGAACATCAAAATGCTGGCAAAAAATGAGGGACAATAGAAACTATGCACTGAATGTGAACAAGAATCTGTAGCAAAGAACCTGATGTTGATCAAACTCTCATCTATCAGTGGTTATGGAGTTGTAGACTAAAAGCAGAGAGTGTGAAGGCTTCATTTTTGGCTGCATAAAACAGGGTGCTTCAATGTACAACTTTCAAGCCTATGTGATCAGAAATAAAACTCAAAGTATCAATTTTGCAATGAGCAGGTTGAGAATATTGACCACTTTGTTTCAGGCTGCAAAAGTTTTGGCATCACAGAAATATAAAACTGAGCAGGATAGAATAGGGCATTATTTACACTGGGTAATATGCAGCTCTTACGGCATAAAGACAGAGGAAAAATGGTAGAACCATCATCCAGATGCAGTAACAGGAAACTATTATGAGTCAATCCTTTGGGATTTTCTTGTGAATACCAACAAAATGATCAAGGTTTGTGGACTTCATATATTTGTGAAGGACTGTGAAAAGAAAAGCATGAGTATAATACCTGACTGTAACATCTGGAAAGAGTACCAAAGGTTCAGTAAATATAAAGACCTGGTAACTGAAATTGAGTAAATGCAGCATCTTAAGGCCTGTACAATACCGGTGATGATCGGTGCACTTGGGATGATGAAAAAGGGAACAGGGAAGTATTTGGACCAGATACCTGGAAAGCCATTCTTGCAAGAAGTACAGAAAATAGTGCTAACTGGCACTGTACATGTTTTGAGAAGGGTTTTATCAATTTAAATCTCACACAAAGACATTTGCTGTTAGGGTAACAGTTATAAACCAATTAAATGTGTGTATTACCAAATCTAGCCTCAGGTACCATCAGGATGACACTCAACAAAATATGGAAAAAGATGCAAAATTCAAAGGAAGCTACAAATAATAATAATAATAATTATAATAATAATTGCCCGGATGCAACACCAGGCAGTAGCTCTCGTGGCTTCTGATCTTAATTGATTGGAAGTGTTATCATGTACATTGTTTTGTTTTGGTATAGAAGATGGGCTACAGCAAATATTCTGCTCAATACCACAGATTTGCTTGTCAGTTGTTTGACCTTAGCCAGTTGAGCATGTCCCTTGGTGGCTGACGATATGTGCATCTCTGATCATGAGCAGAAGTAGTGGAGGAGCATCATAGCCATGTGTTGAGAGGAATTCTTTGGGGTTTGAATAATTCACCTTTGGAAACATTGGTATTTTGCTCAACATCCTTAAACAAACCTTATTCAGGGACCTTTTGAGCAGGATGGGCTACTCGACCTAAAGAAAATTCTAACTGAGCCCCACCTGCGAGGTCATGCGCTGTTTATCTTGATATGAGATCACGATGTTGCGCACATGTGGTCGTGATGCATGTGCCTGGTGTACCCTTATCAGACGGGTAGTCATGATGGGTATAATGGGCTTCGTATATTTTACCCCAGAGTCACTTTGATGGCATGCACTGCTCTTTCACTCAATAATAATAAATAATAATAGTAATAATAATAATCCTTTCTACTATAGGCACAAGGCCTGAAATTTTAGGGGGAAGCAGACTAGCTGATTACATCAACCCCAGTGTTTCACTGGTACTTAATTTATTGACCTTAAAAGGATGAAAGGCAAAGTCAGCCTCAGTGGAATTTGAACTCAGAATGTAAAGACGGACAAAATAACGCTAAGCATTTTACAGTTCTATATTTTGCCTGGTGTGCTAATGGTTCTGCCAACTTTGCCAACTTAATAATAAATAATAATAGCAATAATAATAATCCTTTCTACTATAGGCACAAGGCCTGAAATTTGGAAGGAAGGGCCATGCTGATTACATTGACCCCAGTGCAAAACTGGTACTTATTTCATTCACCCCAAAAAAGATGAAAGCCAAAGTTCATCTCTGAGGAATTTGAATTCAGAACATAAAGATGCATGAAATGCCACTAAGCATTTTATCTGGCATGCTAATGGTTCTGCCAGTTTGGTGTCTTAAGAATGATAACAATAGCTTCTGATTTAGGCACAAGCCAACCATTTTCAGGGAAGGTGGTTAGTTGATAGTACTTGACTGTTATTTTATCAGCCATCAAGGAACAAAAGGTTAAGCTGAACCCCTTTGGAATTGGGCATTTTGTCTGACATTCCAATAATTCAGCCATTTCACTGAATATTGGTGAAAGACCAGAAATTTTGGGAGGAGGAGGGCACATGACTGAAGCTTTATCAAACTCTGGAAGGATTAAATGCCAAGTTAACCTGGTTGAGACTTGATCTCAAGGCTAGAAATATTGGGAGTGGGAGCTGGTTGATTAAAAAAAAACCCCAATTATTTGAATGTTACTTTATTTTGTCAACCCTGGAAGAATGAAAAGCAGGATTGGCCTTGACTGGATTTGAGCTCTGAACATAAAGTGCCAGAACAAGTATTTTGTCTGATGTGCTAACAATAATAATTTATTATTTGCCACAAGGGCAAAGAAGACATTGCATGGACAAATTCCATAAACAGATGGTGAGGAAGATTTTATGCAAATTTACAAAACCTTTGGTAAGGTTCTCACCACCCAGTGAATCATTCATTTGGTAAAATGGTGACATCACTATACATTAGATTATAATACAGAATAGTAATGATGATGATGATAATAATAATAATGGTGTGAAGTGCTTCAATGCTTAATTGACTGATTGTGAACAATTGTTTGTATAAGATGTTGCTGTCTATTGTTCAAACAAACAAATAGGATTATGAAATGGAGAAAAAAAAAAAACTAAAAAAAGAAAACAAAAGCGAACAAAAATACATAAATACATGCATAAAAATTTATGTAAATAAAAAAATAAAACAGGAACAAAAGATTGGAAAAAATCTGAGAGCAAAAACAAAATGACTAAACAGATGCATTGTTTGTGTTTATTTTTTACTCACACACATTTACATGTGTATCTAGATACAGTTACATATATACATATATGTTGACATTGTGTATATTATATGTGTGTGCATATATATATGTATATGCGTGTGTGTGTGTGTGTGTGTGTGTGTGTGTATGTATATATATAGATATATATACAAACACACATAGATAATGTTACATAGACACATGACACGCATTGACATAGATAAACACACAGATGTGTTTGTGTGTGTATATGTATCTATACACACACACACACACACATATATACATACACTCATATGTGTATATACATGCACACACAAACTATGTGTATATGCACATATGGATGCAAACCACAATGTGTGGTTTTTGTGTGCACACACACACACACACACACACACACACACACACACACATATGTATATATATATATATACTGAAATGAAGTTGCACTTCTGACAAACAATTGGAAACAATTCCTAACATTGCTGATTTATTAGTCAAGATAACAGTTGTAGATGCAATGACAGCAGGGTAATTATAATGTACCAATATGTGGTAGGGTGGGAAAGGGGTATGTAAGTGTGAGTGGCAAAGGGATGAGTAAGGAAGTGACAGCAGAACAATTATAATGTACCGATTATGTTGTTGGGTAGGATAAGGGTATATAAGTGTGGGTGAGAAATGGGTGGGTAAAAAAAATAAACACAAAGGCTGAGGTGGGAAATGGGTGAGAACTGCCTGAAAGGGGGAAGGAGACAGCTAAGGGAAGTGGTGAGAGAGCAACATTGAAAAACCACAACAAAAACCAAGGAAAAAACAGCAAATGTATGCTGGGGGTTGATGCGGTCATTTGACTTGCTAGAAACAGCAGCCAATTTCCACTCTACTCTTTTACAAATTCAGACACATTAAATAGTGAAGTGTGACATACAATATGTTTAAAAAACAGTGATGGTCATGCATGGAACATGTTTGATCATGTATCTGCTCAATAAGGGGTGACTTTGTGTTGTAAAACATAAACATAACCCCCACCCCTATCCAATGGCCAGGAGTTGATCCATAGATTTCTACCTGTATGTGGACACCTGGGTAAGGCCCTTTTGTGGTAAACTAGAAGTTACTCATGCATGAAGCATTATTCCTCTCCTTACCACTGATGTCTATTCAAATGAAAGATTCCTACCATAATAATGATGCAACTCAATACCAATGTTGTTGCAGATATCATTGTCAGAACAAAAGCAAGGAATACTCCAAGACATTTTGTCCATTTTGTCCTAAGAATTCTGCTTATCAGCCACCCTGGAATGGTGCTTTAATTTAACGATTTTATATCCTGCCACAGATTGCTATATATAAAATCAGGTAGCAGACGTTTAATCAATGTGTTTACACGATGTACTTCTCAAGACTATCAAACCACTCTCTTCTACTGACCTCTACTCTTTACAAGAGTTTGGCTAGTCCATTCTCCAATCCACCACGGGCATCAATGACTCTCGCCACAACATCTCCCCCTTTGAAATTGACTTCCGTTGGAAGTTAATATTATTATTTTTATTTATTTTTCTTTCATTACATCTCCCTTTTTGAGATTTTTCTCCTAGGGGAGTTTAATATTTCTTCCATTTAGGCACTACTTCTAACAGTTCTGTTTCCTCTTACCTGTGCTGTTTAGACTAGATTGGATTTCTTGTAGCGTTGGAACAGCAAAGGTGTCATAGAACACTTCCATGGGTATATCTTTTCTTCTTTCCGTATATCTACTTTTTTAGCTGGTTTAAATTCGTTTTGTGTTCCCATTTTTTGCCTCTTATCATCATCATCATCATCATCATCATCATCGTTTAACGTCCGCTTTCCATGCTAGCATGGGTTGGACGATTTGACTGAGGACTGGTGAAACCGGATGGCAACACCAGGCTCCAGTCTGATTTGGCAGAGTTTCTACAGCTGGATGCCCTTCCTAACGCCAACCACTCAGAGAGTGTAGTGGGTGCTTTTACGTGTCACCCGCACGAAAACGGCCACGCTCGAAATGGTGTCTTTTATGTGCCACCCGCACAAGCCAGTCCAGGGGCACTGGCAACGATCTCGCTCGAAAATCCTACAGGAGCCAGTCAGGCGGTACTGGCAACGGCCACGCTCAAAATGGTGCATCTCAT
>NC_068996.1:55407223-55423797 GCF_001194135.2 Octopus bimaculoides
ATAGGGCTCTTAATTGTAGATTTTAAATATTTGAGAGACAACAATGCATAAATCGTAATTTTTAAAAGAGCAATGAATTCTGGGTGATTAGAATATAACGTAGCATGAATTTAGGAAGCTTAGAAAATGAATAAGCATGAATTTAAGACAACAACTGAATTCAATTGAATTCATGGAGAGAAACAAGATAAATAATAGGGGGCAAAACTAAAGCGCGAAGGTATTATGAGATGTTTGAGGCCGTAAATAAATAAAAAAATCTCTATCTTATCTGCATCTTGGGTATTTCGTCGTAGTATGTCAGCGAGATAATTTAGAATCTTATCATATGTCATTTTGCCTATTCTTTTTTTACTACTCCATCTTCCCAACCTTGTCTTCCATTTTTATATATTTTGAAAAACACTGTCACTGATATTAAAATCTTTGTTGTATTTTTAGTGTTTTCCCCATCATACTTGTGTAAAATCACAGCTCTGATACCACTTTCACTGGCATCTGCTGCCACAACTATTTCTAAATTCAGGTCAAAATGTGATAATGTTAATTCCGACATTAAGATATTTTTAATTTCTTCAAAGACATTTTGGCATTTGTCTGACCAGTTCCACTTAATGTCTTTTTTTAATAAGTTATTCAGGAATGCTCTTAAATTGTACATATTTGGTATGTATATCTGGTAGTAATTTGCAAGCCCCAAAATGCTTGTAACATTGTAATGTTCATCAGGGGAGGGATATTTTTTATTGCAATCACCCTGGACAGGTCTGGTCTGCATTCATTTTTGTCAATAATCTGCCCTAAATACTTTATTCTTGGCATTAAAAAAATTCACTTTTCTTTGCTGAGCTTAAACTCACAATTCTTTTGAAGATCTTTTTAACATGCTCAGCATGCTGACCTCAAGATTCACTTTTTATGAGCATGTTGTCAAGGTAAGCTACAGGGAAATCCAAAACCTGTGAGCATAATGTCCATAATTTGTTGGAAAATGCCAGGTGCTACCTTTATACCAAAGAGGAGTCGATTAAATTTATACAACCCTTTATGGGTATTTATTGTCAATAATTTTGAACATTCCTCATCAACTTTTACCTGCAAATATGCTTCAGATAAGTCCAGCTTTGAAAACATTTTTCTCCAT
This sequence comes from Octopus bimaculoides, assembly GCF_001194135.2. Taxonomy (NCBI): domain Eukaryota; kingdom Metazoa; phylum Mollusca; class Cephalopoda; order Octopoda; family Octopodidae; genus Octopus; species Octopus bimaculoides. The sequence continues at coordinate 55,408,368 of NC_068996.1, forward strand.
TCAACTTTGCGAAAATCACTTCTGGACTTGGTAACGGATAATTATTTGGCATCAAACATTTTTTAAATTCCATTGAGAAATCAGTGCATACTTGGATTTTATTATTTTTTTTCTTGACATAAACGAGACACCCATTTTGTGTAATTAATTTTTTCAATAATGCCAAGCTTTTCAAGTCAATCCAATTCTTTGTTGACTTGTTTCAGTACTGTAAAAGCTACCATTCTTTTTGGTTTAAATATTGGTATAACGTTTTCTTTCGCTTGAAACTGTTTTGGTGCAAAGATCCAATTCCTCAGAAAAAACTACAGGAAAAATTTGTTTTAATTCTCTTTTAAAATTCTCCGATGCCTTATTTGTATTGGTGGGAGAACCATTTACATTCTTAGAAAATATATTTATGGGTAGGTCCCATAAGTTAAATAGTTCCATCCAGTCTGTTCCAAATAAATTTGTCATTTTTCAACACAAAAACTTTGGCTTTCAAAGTTTTTCCAAGAAATGCAACATCACTTATTATTTTGCCCATACAATGCGATTTTTTTCCTGAAACACCTCTCACAAATTTTGAAGTTTCCTTTAATTTAGGTTTCCCTATTTTTCTCCATGTATTTGAATTAATAATCATGATATCATTGCCTGTATCCAATTGTAACTTGATATTCACATTATTCATTTTTATGGACACAAATTTTCTTTTCTGAGCCTTGCCTAGAATTATTTTAGCAATACATTCTTTCTAGAATTTTTTTCCTTTGACCCTTTTTTCTGTTTTGCTATACAATGTGAGCTTTTATGTCCGATTTTTCCACAATCAAAACATTTATGATTTTTAAAAGGACAATTACTTTTAAAATGTAAATCTCTGCAACTATAAGCATAGATTTGGATTAGACGTTTGTTTTTCTTTTTTCTTATCCGTTTCAGGATGACATGCGTGGATCTGAGAGCAATCTTTTTCCTCAGTTTTATCTGCGTCATGCTATAGATTTATAATCGTCTGGCATTCTTTGGCCACTGTCTGTAGAATTAATTTTTGGTCCTGTTCTAATTTTGTTAATATACAGGAATGTATAACAGCATCCTTTCTTGTTGTTAACCCTTGAACAAAAATTAGACATTTCAACAGATCTGGGGTTAATCCATTTAATTTGAATTCTTCATACTCTCTGTTAATGACCTCAGCATAGGTGACAAAATCATCTTTTTTAATTAAATTTAAACATTACCAACAAGTATTGAACAAGGAACTTCTTTCACTGAAAATTCTTGATAATAAATTGTTTCATCGAAACAAATCTCACCTGGTTTCTTCAGCAGAATATAGTTACAGTGTTTTTTGTGTTCAGCAGAGGATAACTTTCTTGAAAGTAGTTGCACCTTCTTCTTGTCATTCTAATTTTTACATTCTTCTTTGAAGATTTCTTCGCATCTTCTCAAATATGAAGAAAGAGTAATTCCTTCTTTTGGGTTATAAATAAATTCTCCATTTGAATTTGCTGATGAGAATGAACCTGAAGTATTTTCAGACTTCTTCAACATTACTTCCAGTAACTGTTGCTATTGTTGTTGTTGCTGTTGTAATTGTAGTTGTAACTGCTGTTGTTGCTACCCGTGAGCCAACGAGTCTTCCATGTTAGATAAATTTTTCTTTGGTTCCATACCAAAAGAAAAAATTTAAATGCCCGACATAAGCTTTGAATATCTCGTTGCCACTTTTATATCCTACCATAGGTTGATATATATATAGTGGAGGTTTAATCAATGTGTTCACACAATGTACTTTGCAAGACTACCAAAATGCTCCCCCTGACTACCACCAACCTCAACCCTTTATAAGAGTTCGGCCAGTCCATTCTCAAAACCACCAAGGGTGTCAATGACTCTCACCACAAGAATTGACCTGGAGAAACATGAAAATAAAGTTGACCTTTGTAGCATCTGAACTCAGAACACACATAGGAATTCTGTCCAGTTTTCTAAGAACTCTGCAAATTGACAGCTTTAGAAAAAAAGAAAGCCAAAAAGACCCCAGATGAAAATTTTTTTTTCTAATAATTAGTATAATAAATTTTGAACTATTTGATAATCTTGATTATCTAATCAGGCAGACCAATGACCAAACTCATTCAAACCATCACAAATTCTTATTTCTATCCATCTAGAACTAGACTATTCTATGTATCACTTCTCCTTTTCAGATGCTAAGGCATAATTTGAGGGAGTACTAGCTACTATGTCTTGTAGGTTGTGTAAACACAGAGGCTCCTATGTTAGCTCAGTAATTCTCAGTATTATGGAAGTGGCTAAAAATATCATAACTTTTTTTCTACACAAATTGATCAAACAGGTATGAGTAGACAGTACTGATGGGGTCTAGCAAACTGAAACACTGTATCCATACTTGCTCCTTGCCTGTAAACAAAGAGCAAACTGTTTTCTTGCTAAGCTTGTAAATTAATTTTAAATAATTAAAATTATTTGCCCTTTTCTTTGAAAGCTACTGATGCTACTAGGATTCATAAATTATGTTACTAGGATTCATTTTCTTTCTCCTACTAACAGGAAAATTTCAATTAAAATCTTTAGTACACATTGAAGAATCTGGAAAGTGGAATGGAGTCACCAAATGTGGTTACTATATCAAATTAATTTCAAAAACCAATTTAAAAACTTGGTAAATGTTAAGAGAATATTAAAATTTGTAATACACACACATCTTTATCTCTTTACAAACAAATTGGCATTTATAGGATTCCAACATTTCGATTCTCATGCATATGTGTGTATTATATATAGGTATGTTGGTGCAGACAAGAAAAAAGAGCTCAAAATATGAAAATATATTTTTAGTAATATTTTAGCAGAAACAACAGAGTGACTCAAAGTCTGAGAGTTTCATGCATAGACGATTATCAAAGTAGTTTGATAAGTGCCAATGCACAAAACCCGTGGACCTTGAGTCACTCTGTTACTTCTGCTAAATATTAATAAAAATATACATATTCTCATATTTTGAGTTCTTTTTTCCTGTCTGCACCAACATACCTATATAATATATATATATATATATATATATATATATATATATATATAATGCCAAAACAAAGTTGTGTGTGGAATAAAATAGATTATTTTAAGAAATTAGTTTAGGTATCAAAAGCAATGTTTCAAATAGTTCCTTATTTATTTTGAACCTCCTCCTATTTGTGGGAATCTCGGTTCAGTAAAATTCTGGTATAGGAGTAAAAAATAGGAAAAAAATAAATAAATAAAAGAAAGAAAAAATGTGGTGCCCTCCCCACTTCTCTTGGTGTCCTAAGCACATATTTTGTTTAATGGTTAATCCAGCCCTACATGAAACATTATAAGCCAACAATCAAGACAGCAAGCCATCCAGCTTTATTATTGGGAAAACCATTAAATCTGGTATATATAGTCTTCTAAATATAATGAAAGCCTTCGTTTCATGAAATAAATAAATAAAAAGTTTGACATATTTATTTAAGTCTTGTGTATCAGGCATGAATATTTGTAAACAATAACAAAAATTGCAATCCAAATAAAACAAATGAACCATCAGGTATTTACGAACATAGTTAGTGTCACTTTGCTATTTCTACACACACACACACACACACACACACACACACACACACACATAGCTATAGTGTTCTATAAAACATATCTATAGATTTAAGTGATGATATATATATCATCTACCTTCCAAACTGGCATAGACTGGATGGTTTGATAATATATGATGAGCTGGTGGACTGCATCATGTTCCAGTGTCTGCTTCAGCATAGTTTCTATGGCTGAATGCCCTTTCCAATGCCAACTAACTCCTCAGCCAAAAAAGCACCTTCACTGAATGTGAGTGTAGTTGAGAGGGAGGTGAGCATCAAATTTGGCTGCAAGTACATCTTTATCCAACTTATATTAGCACAGAAAAACAGATGTTAAAATGAACTAAGATTATGAGATTCACACACACACACACACACACAATTATCAGTTTTTGTCATGTTTCACTAAAGAGATCTAATAGGACTGAAACATACTGGTTACTTCCACCAGCTGGCTTTAATGTATAAACATCATAAAATATCTCTATGAGGTGCAGACATGGTTGTGTGTTAAAAGTTCCAGTTTCAATTCCACTGTGTGGTACCTTGAGCAAGTGTCTTCTACAATCATAGCCTTGGGCTGACCAAAACCTTGTGAGTAGATCTGGCAGACAGAAACTGAAAGAAACCAGTTGTGTATATATTTATATAAGTGTGTGTGTGTGTGTCTTTGCATCTGTATTTGTCTCCTACCACCACTTGATAAATGGTGTTGGTGTTTTTGTGAACACCATAACTTAGCAGTTCAGCGAAAGAAACTGATAGAACAAGTACCAGACTTTAAAAAATAGGCACTAGGCTCAATCCGTTCAACTAAATCTTTTCAAGGTGGTGTCCCAACATGGCCACACAGTCTTACAACTGAAACAAGATAAGATAATATTTAAGTGCTCAATTGTCAACATATTGTTAAACTCCAACAATTGCTATTATTGATGGGATAAACATTTAAAATGATTGTTGAATTCAAAATATATTGAATGGTAAAAACAGAAGGAAAGAATAAATTTAACAAATAAGCCATGATATGATTTATTTTCTGCAGCTGTTTCAGTCTAACAATAACATCATTCATATGATTACATAATTAAAGTATTATTATTACATTGAACTGTGATGTGTCTTATTTTCATCCTTTCTCCTTATGACATCGACACCCATCACATTATGAATGTTAATTATATAAGTAGGAGTGGCTATATATATAAGTAGGAGTGGCTATAGGCGTAGGAGTGGCTGTGTGGTAAGTAGCTTGCTTACCAACCACATGGTTCCAGGTTCAGTCCCACTGCGTGGCACCTTGGGCAAGTGTTTTCTACTATAGCCTCAGGCCGACCAAAGCCTTGCGAGTGGATTTGGTAGACGGAAACTGAAAGAATCCCATCGTATATATATATATGTATGTATATATATGTATGTGTGTGTGTATATGTTTGTGTATCTGTGTTTGTCCCCCCAACATTGCTTGACAACCGATGCTGGTGTGTTTACGTCCCCGTAACTTAGCGGTTCGGCAAAAGAGACTGAGAGAATAAGTACTAGGCTTACAAAGAATAAGTCCTGGGGTCGATTTGCTCGACTAAAGGCGGTGCTCCAGCATGGCCGCAGTCAAATGACTGAAACAAGTAAAAGAGTAAGTGTTTTTTTTATTTTGTTGAAACAGTTGTGGAAAACATGAATTATATGTAAAATTTACACTTTTCTGCCTTTTACTATTTTATATATCTATACACACAGAAGTTGGCACATTGGTGCAAAACAAGATGGAAACTACAGTACCCACCCTATATGACATACACGAGGATATTGCTTTTACGTTTAGATTCAGAAAGCAAGTATTTACTTGAGCCACACTCTTCATGTTCATAATCAGCATCATTACACTCTCTAAATACACACACACACACACATAAATCGGTTAGTGTCGCTGAGTGCAATATACTTTGCTGAAGAGGTCTAATTAGATTGAAACATGCTGGTTACTTTGATCAGTTGGTTGTTTTAAAGACTAGATCCACTCTAATCAGCACAGGATATATTCTTCAAAAATTTCAGTCTTATTTACTGGGGTTATTTCCTTTTTTTTTTTTTTTGTCATTATTATAACACTACCAGGGGAGTTTCTACCTATTAATTGCTTGAAAGATCTCATTTATTAAATGTTTTTCAACTCAGAGCATAACATACATGAAGCTGTACTTTAATGGATATTTACAAGTGGAACTAGAAATCGAAGACAAGCAAACAAACTAAAATTAACCCTAATAGACATTCAATTTGAAGTCCCCATCTAATAAATTTTGAATGAGTTGTCTTATACAGGTTATGGGACCTATTAGTTTGAATACAAAACTTTTTGGAAGTGGAGATAGCAATCATAGTCAAAATTGTAACCCACAATACCAACATTATCAAGAAGACAAAAAATTTTGTTTAAATGGTGCTTTCAGACAAAGTTCTTTGTGATATTTGTTCCACTTATGTGATACAAACACTCTCTTGTCCCTTGTTCTGTCTTAAGTACAATGAGACAGTAATTAACTGACTGGAAACTTGTAACTAACAACATTATTGTCCAATAAATGACATAAAATAAACATATACACAACAGCAGAAAATAATGCAGGATTACTTTTGATCATAGGTCTGCTTGTTTCATGCTGACCTGTGGCTAAACAACAACGAGGTCAAGAAATCACTCTTCCTTCAAAAGATAAAATAATGGTTTACATTCACAAATATTTCACTAAAAGAAGAATTTAAGTGCAACTCTGCAAACTAATAAAAATAAATAGATGACTGTCAGTTTATACAATCCCTCCGCCTACTCCTTCTACAGCAGTGAGATTGGCAATCCCATCGGTGCCGCTGTTTTATATTTAGGTAAATGGAGACATGAAGAGATTTCAAGTCAAAGGTCTTTACCAGGAATGACAGGAAAACTGGCTAGTTGTTGTTTAGCCCAAGTTTTATTCAAGCTTTATCAAGCATAAGTGTTTCAGCCATGACTATCCCATCGTTTTTTATGCTTATGAAGGACTATTTTATTTAATGCATCCTTTCATTATCCAAGATGGCAAAGTTTGATATGACGATGATTTGGCTATTGTTTCTAGCAAGCTTGAGCAATCATCTGGAATTATCTTTGCCTCTTCTGTCTGTATACAAGGCATGGCTGTGTCGTTAAAAAGGTTGCTTCCCAATCACATGATTCTGGGTTCAGTTCCACTGCATGGCACCTTGGGCAAGTGTCTTCTACTACAGCTCTCAGCCAACTAAAACTTTGTGAATGGATGTAGTAACCAGAAATGGAAAGAAGTCTGTCATGTGTGTGTGTCTGTTGACATCATGTGATTGTTGTAAATGGAATATCATACATTTCCAATTTTACATGAAAACATGTCCAGCCATGGGAAATTGGAAACAGGTGAGAATTGGTGACAGGAAAGACATTTGGCTGTAGACAATCTGCCTTAATAAACTTTGTCTAGTCCATACAAGTCATCATCCTCATCATTTAACGCCTGATGTTCATGCTGGCATGGGTTGGATGGTTTCATTGGGAACTGTTGATCTTTTTCTGAATTGATGATGTCAATCACAAGTATTGACAGAAGTATCCCTGATTTTCTGTGATGGGGCAGGATTTGAACTCAGATCACACAGTACTGGAACAGGATTCTTGTTCAATGCTCTAACAATTTGATACTCTGGTCTGGTGCTTTATTTATTGGTCCTGATAAAATGAAAGGCAACGTTGACCTCAAAAGGATTTGAACCCCAAAATTAAGGCAGCCAGAACCAAACTATTGCAAAGTATTCTAACCAAAACTAATTATACACACACACTCAAACATGCATATATATATATATATATATATATATATATATATATACACACACACACACATTTATGAACACATATGTACATTATATATATATATATATATACATACATCAGTATAAAAAATACCTTTTTAAAATAGAAATAGTTCCTATCACCAAGATAAAACACCTTAAGCACCTTCTTAGATTTCAAAATTCTAAGAGTTGCCAAAACCAGTGTACAAGGGATAGATAAGGGGGTGGGGGAGAAATACAGGTTGAGGAATAAGATACAAAGTATGGTTCAAAACATCTCATATATCAAAAGAAAACTGATTTTGATAAAAGAATAACTTAATATTGGAATGATAAAGAATAGGCTAGAAAGAAATTGGCACAGTTATAGATAAATTGTTGATTTTTAACTCTTCTTGTTTGTGAAGAAAGAAATGACATTCCCCACAAATAGTGAAGTGTACTCTAAGAATTCTGGTAAAGACAGACAGGTGAAATAACTCCCGACATAAAATTTATCAAAAAGTGAAATGAGGTGGAGTGGATTTGATTTTTGGCAATAAGATGAAACTTCAGATGTTTCACACTTATTAAACCTCATCAGCAAACCAAAGTCTAAAATTTACTGCCAGACCTGAGAAATATAAGGTATATTCATTTTTTGACAGCCGTTTTACCATGCTAGCATGGGTTAGATGAATGTATTATTGAAGCATTGTTTTACAGCTATATGCCCTTCCTGTCACCAACCATTACCTGCTTTCCAAGTAATGGATCTCTTATTCTACATGTATATGAAGGCACAGAACAGGCACAAGATTTGTTGATGAGAAACAGCAACAGTATCACTGCTTGAAGTTCAGTGATTTTCAGAGAAGTGTAAAAGTAAACAAATACGTGCACATATATTTGCACACACACACACAGGTTTCTTTCAGTTTCTATCGTGAGGCTTTGTTTGGGCTGGGACTGTAGTAGAAGACATATGTCCAAGGTACAGAACAGTGGAACTGAAACTGAGACTACATGGTTAGGAAGCGAACTTAACCACACAGCCACCTCTCTGCCTATATAAAGATTTTAATGAATAAACATTAATTAGTGTTATAACTTTAAAAAAAAGAGGGGGAGAGATGGATATCTAACAATACCTGCTGTGTGAAAAACAAGTGGACTTTAATGTAGATAATTAATTAAAAATCATATCTGTATGCTGAAATAACATTGTTATCTAAACAATTCAATTATAGTAAAAAAAGGAAGGGGAAATAACTCTGGTATTTAAATTAAAGTAATTGAAAACAATGTAGCAGAAAATGAGTCTGACAATGAAGATCTGTCTGCCTGTCTGTCAATGCTACTGCAACAAGCTAGCAAATATACCACCAACTCTGTTTTGATAAGTTAACAAGGTAACCTATACATGGTCACTTAATGCACAAGAAATAGGAGCCAAATTTTCATATTCTACCTCCTTAAAGAGAGAGAAGAGTATATATTAAATAAAGCAGTCTCACTGAGTCTGAATAAAAGATGGAACAGTCATGACTGGACTGCTTGTAATCATGGTGGACTTGGAGCTAAACAGCAGTGACCATACAGAGCATCAACTACCACCAACAACAACATTGAATACAGTGATAAATTTAGTGTGCAGGTAGGAGTTCAAAGATTGGTTCTCAGCCCCCTCTTGTTTATCATAGTCCTCCAGGCTACAACTGAGGAATTTAAGACTGGTTTCCTTTGAGAGCTCCTTCATGCTGATGACCTTATTCTTATAGCTGAATCATTACCAGAAGTAGAGAAGAAATTTCAGGTGTGGAAGCAAGGTCTGGAATCAAAGAGCCTTGGAGTCAAATTAACCAAAAACCAAAGAATGGAAATTAACCAAAGACCAAAGCTGGAAAGCAGAGAAATTACTAATCCTTTCAGAGAGATGGCTCTGCTTGATATGTAGAAAAGCTGTAAGTAGAGATTCCATAAGGTGTGCCCAGTGTAAGCTATGGACACATAAGATGTGCAGCAGTATCATGAAAAGATTAAGAAAGAAAGTAGTCTTTGTATGTGGTAGATGTGCAGGTACAATAAGCACTAAGAATGTACAGGTAATAAATTTCCTCAAATGTCCAGGAGGATCCTTATAGATAGTAGATAGTTTTCATTACCTAGATTACCAAATTAGAATGGTGGAGGTTGCTCTGAAAGCATAGTTACTAGAATAAAAACCTGCTAGGCAAAGCTCTGAGAGCTGTTACCTTTGTTGGTAAGATAGTGCTTTTCCCTCAGAGTGAAAGGCAGATGGAATGGTGCCTGTGCTTGGACAGCTATGTTACATGGTAATGAAAACATAAGCTGTGACTGCAGAGAACATGCAAAGGTTTGAAAGAAGTGAAGCCAACATGCTCTGCTGAATGTGCAATGTCAGTGTGCATTTATGACAAGGTGTAAATGTTTTGAGAGAAAAATTGTGCGTATTAGGTGTAGTGTGCAAGAGGGAAAACTGTGTTGGTCATGTGATGCATATGGAAGAGGACAGCTTCATAAAGAAGTACTGACTGCTAAATGTGAAGGCAATGTGTGAAAGAGGAAGACCCAGGAAGATGTGAAATGAAGTAGTGAGAAATGATATTGAGGCTGACAGATGACAAATGACCAAGATAACTGGCAATTTGGTGTGCTTGAGAAGTTCTGTTAGATAAAATCCATGTCTGTGATGCTTCCCTCACCACAACCCACCCATGTTCATTAGATACATATGAGAGAGAAAAAAATAAATGAATTTGAAAATGTTTAGAGAATATATGGATTTCTCATTTAATATTCAAAAGTGTATGTAAGGTAGAACTGTGTCACAAATTGTGTCCTTTCTGGCTGTTCTAAAAATTGTTTGTTTTCATAGAAAGAATATGGCTCTAAATGCTATTAGTTAATATACAAATTGATTGACTTAGGATGGTCACATGATGTGATAAGGGAATTTTCTGTCAGTATTCTGCTAGGTTCATCCGTTGAGGTTATGTGAAAGCCATTTGAAAAGGTAATGTCAACACTTTTGTTCAGTGGTTATGTCATGGTATTCATGGTAAAAGACAAATTGTATACTATTGACGTCATTATAGCCTATTTGGTTGTGGTTTGTGTTTTTTTAATCAATGAAGTTTCCTTATTTGTTCATGTTTTGGCCAGTGATATTGTCTGCATATTGATAAAGAGAGAAGACAATAAAATTTGAGAGATTTGGCTTTTGTATATATGTTCAAATGTTCACTGGGTGGGATTTGTCTAGCCCTGGCACCTCATATTTGTTGTCAATAAATTGTTAATCTCATTCTTAAGGTGAGTTTGGTTTGTTCAGTATAATCTTGGCTGCATCTGAAGAACAAGGAAAGTTGTATTTCATAGTAAAAATCTATCCCGACTTAAATTTAGTGTCCTCAATAAGGTTGGTACAAGTTCTACAAGTAGAGTGGCCACACTCTTTTACTGCTGGAGTTGAGTCTATAGTTGGTAGTTTCATGCTGATAAATAGTTTTCTAGAGATTCTGGTTGTCTTTTGCATTTGATTATTTCATGACTCAAGTGCCTTTTATCATTCTTGGATCCCAGCTCAATAATCGTAGATTCTCATGGATAAGGCTGAATGTTTCTGTGTTTCTTGGCTTATGTGCTTTGAATGTATCTGATGTTTCTGGCTTTTCGTAATTCTTCAATGTCTATTGCTTTAGCCTTTTCTAATCCTGTTAGATTAAATAGATACTTTCTTTCAAGTAGTACCTGTTTTAATTCAAGGAGTGTTTTTTTAAATTCTGAACACCTGAATTTGAAGCAGTTGTTCAGATTCTTTTAGAAAGGTTAAATGGAATATTTGTTTTGATATGTTTTGGGTGGCATGAAGAAAATAGTAGGTGGTGTTTAGAGTTTATTGGTTTGTAGTAGATGTCAGTTTCTATGTTCATGTTATATATTATAATCAAGTTCTCTAGAAAGGGTAACTGGTTTTAGCTGTATCCCTTTATGAAGTGAATATTGTTACTGATGAGAATAGGGATTTGAAATCATTGAGCTCATCAAGGTTGTATATCCACAAAATAAGACAGTCATCTATGTATCAATTTTTCAGCAGATATTTTTGGAAGTTGATACCATACTTTGTTTTGGCTTGTTCATACAACTGGACTTCTGGATGTGCTATGACTAAGTTGGTGTAAGTTGGAGCAGCTTTTTTATCCATTGCACTCCCAGATATTAGTTGGTAGGTGTTTTTCTTGAAAATGAAGTGGTTTCAAAATATGAATTTTAATCCCTTTCTGATGAAGTTTTTTTTTTTATCTGTTTCGTCTAGAATTTCATCAGGGAATTTTCTTAGCCAAATGTTTATTGCCTCTAGTCTGTATTCATATGGTATAGTAATTTAAAAAAAAATTTCTTTTTTTTTTTAAAGTTTCAGCTTAGAGCTGCGGCCATGCTGATGCACCACCATGAAATTTTTTCTACATCAAATGAAGCAATTATGGTATATCTGTGAACATTTTTGGGAAATGGTTTTATAGGTCTTTGTCATCCTTTATGAAACAGTATAAATTTTAAGAGAGGTTTTAACAGTATGTCAAGGAAGTTGCTAAGTCTATGAGTTTCACAGGCTGGATCTGCCACAATTGGTCTTAATTTGAGATCCTTCAGAAAGGGTTGATTTATGCAGATTGAATGTGATTCTTTGCAGACATCATTGTTTTATTTTTCTGGATTTTAGGAAATCAATAGAAGAAACTGGTTTTGGCTATAAAGTTTGTAAGATGGTCGATTTCTTTATTAGTTAAGCCTCTTCTCTATTGGTTTATGAGTGTTAAGTTTAGACAATGTTTTGTTTGTTTGTAGTACTTATAATGCTTGTGTACTTTATAATGGGTGTTGTTTTCAAGTAGAGTTAAAGTGAAACTTTTGCATTGTATTTATAAGAATTACACTACTTGTTTTGTCCACTTCTTTTATAACAATGTTATTATTGTTTTTCAGGTCATATAATATTTTTCCGTTTTCTTTGACTCGTGATAGCAGACTATATAACAGGGCGCATTTCCTTCTCTGATCTCTTCAGCCTAACCGACTGGCATTGAACACACATTCCTGTCAGCCATGGCCAGGAGCAAGTGTTGTAGATTTACTATGTTTATCGTATCTAAAAGAATGGAGGTAAGCAGTATATCGTTGCTTAAAATTTTTGGTTGATCCTATGTATATGGCTGTGGAGTTGTGCAACAGATTAAGGACAGTGCATTTGTAAATCACATTATATCTTCTGCAATGGGTTTGTAATGGGCAGATGGTTCCACGACTGCAGTTACAATTAGGTGAATTTTGGGGAATGTGTTCAGGAATAGAGGAGATAATATCGTCAGAGGAGAAGTTAGAGAAGGGGGCTGAAAATTCTAGATTTTTAGTATTATTAATGTTATCATTACAATCATTGTTATTATTACTCTCTCTCTCTCTATCTATATCTATATCTATATCTATATATATATATATATATATGACGACTGGCACCCGTGCCAACGTCGTCTCCTTCATTGACACACGAAACTCAGCTTGCGAAGACTTATTGGGGCAAGCGAAATCGAAATCGTGATGGCACCTGTGCCCAGCATCGCCTTTCTGACACTTGTGCCCGCGGCATGTGTAAGGACTTTCGAGCGAGATCGTTGCCAGTGCCCCTAGACTGGCTCTTGTGTGGGTGGCACATAAAATACACCATTTTGAGAGTGGCCGTTGCCAGTACCGCCTGACTGGCCTTCGTGCCAGTGGCACGTAAAAGCACCCACTACACTCTGAGTGGTTGGCGTTAGGAAGGGCATCCAGCTGTTTGGATTAGTTAGGAGATATATGTACATATGTATATATATTTTGGTTTTAATTTCTATCTTGAAGAGTTTGGTTAATGAATGAAAGTGCTACTAAAGAATTATTCAAAATTTTGACTGCCTCCTTTCTCTTTCTCTCTCTCTCTCTCTCTCTCTCTCTCTCTCTCTCTCTCTCTCTCTATATATATATATATATATATAAGGAAATAATTTTATTCTCAAATGCAGGGTAATGGTAATAATATAGCACAAATCAGGATAAACTACCCATGTTTTGCAAGGTCAATAGAAAGAGCTAGCATTCAGGCTGATTGAATATCGTTCTTACAACTCCACTGTCTCTTACAGTTGACTCACACCCAAAGGATGATTGTAATAACAAAATTAAGTGACCTTTCAAACTTAGTACATATATTTGGTGGACAATGTGAAACAAACTGAACCAAGAGAAAGTAAAAAGTAGATAAAATAGTCATTAATAAGCAGCAAAAATAATCAAAGATCAGCAATAAATACACTGACCATAAAATGTAGTTGGTCTATTGTTGCTTCAATGTTTCTTTTGTTTTCTTTAATTGTTAAAATGAACATTTTCATGTCAGAAAATGAGAAAAGTACAAAAATGATGAAATACACACACACACATTTTGTAATTAGCTACACATGATTAGCACATGATTTCAATTAGTGATTTTGCTTTAAGGTGACAAGCTAGTGAAAGCATTAGAGCATAAGAGAAAATGCTTACATGTCACCTTTTTTTTTTCCCTGTTCCTTACGTTCTGAGTTCAAACCCTGCTGAGGTAAACTTTGCCTTTCCTCCTTTTGGGGCAGATGAAATAAAATACCAGTCAAGTACTGGGGTCGATGCAATCACCTATCTTGCTCTCCCTAAAACAGCTGCCCTTGTGTCAGAATTAGGAAGAAAGGTGCTGTTTGTCTCATTTGGTGCAGTTCATTTCACCTTTGTCATATAAAGTTGGAAAGATCATCACACACACACACACACAGGGACACACAGACACACAGACATATCCTGAAGCAAGATTAATGCTAGAAGAAATCTGCCATCATATATTTCTGCAGTAAATGTTGATTCTGTCTCAAGAGGCAGCCACTTCAATAAGATTATATAACGACTTTTGTTATTAAAATTACCATTTATCACGTCAATGTGTGTGTGTTCCACGTAACCGTATCCATTGGCAACATCTGAAGACATTTCACAACTCTGTCAACAACATCAATATTGATGTAGAAATGGAACACACCACACCAAACACAAACACCAAACGTCAGAATTTTCTTATATGAAAATTCTTATATTTTCATATGTGTGTGTGTGTGTGTGTGTGTGTGCATGTATGTGTATCAACACACACACACAAATTCTTTGAAAGACCATGTTTGTATAAGTCAAATATCAAATCTCAATGTTATATAAAGTATAATATATATATATATAGACATTGATATTGGTGAACAGACAGACACTCGCACAGAGAAACAAATACATAAATGAAAAACATATATACACACACATATCAATATACTTACATGTGGATATACATGCATATGATGGAAAGCAGCTCAAGATTATATACACACAAACACAGTGACACTCAAACAGACATATACAGGCTTTGACACAAATATAATCATGCAGACAGAGACACACATACAGACACAAACAAAAATACTCATCCATACACACACAGACACTCAAAGACACCTACACACAGACATTAATGCACACACACACACACACACACACACACACTGCACAACAACATCGATGGTATTCATTATTTCTTCAGATTCAATATTATGAAACGGCAGACAATTCTTGAAAGAACGTCCCACCTCCACCACTACTAATTAATCTGCATGGGTGACCACCATGTTGAGGAATGTATGATTAAATAATAATTCAGAAGATTCCGCATGGACCTTAACAGAAGGAAAGAAAGGAAGGAAGAAAGAAAGAAGGAAAGAAAGGAAGGAAGAAAGAAAGAAGGAAAGAAAGAGTGTAAGAATGAGAAAGATAAAGAAATAAGAGAGAGAGGGAGAGAGATAAGGAGAGTGAAAGAAAGCAGGAGGGAG
>NC_068996.1:55423807-55425885 GCF_001194135.2 Octopus bimaculoides
AGAGAGAGAGAGAGAGAGAGAGAGAGAGAGAGAGAGAGAGAGACTATAGAAAAATAAGAAGAGCAAAAAAATAAAAGTGAAAGAAAAAATAGGATCTGAAGAGATTGTTGTATTTGGGTGAGATTTTGTTTATTAAAGATGTCAAAAATCTAAACTGTATTTGAGAAGATAAGACATGAAAATTTATCAATATTTATGGAGAGACACAGACCGAATGTGATGATGTAAGTTAAATTTTGAAATGTATATTTGTCATGTTAAAACATTTGGAAGTGAGTTAAATTCTAAACTGCATTTTATTGTATATGTGGGGCTGAGTGACACTGGCAAAGAGTTGATCTGTCTTCGTTTGATGACTGAAAAGTCAAACAAAATGACTGACAAGCCATCACCAAGCTATGGTGTAGACACAGAATGTTGTCCTGCAGATGTCTGCTAGTTGGTGTCTTAATGAGTGGCATGACTGAGTTGGATAAATCCAAACAGGTTTGATTTGATGATGATGATGATGATGGTAAGAGTTTGAGGAAGATTAGTAACAAGTCAAGTAATTACGTAGGGGCTCTTTACCCTGGTTCAACTCATTAACATACATCTCTGCGAGGAGGTTGTTATTTACATCTTTGCTCCATTTCATCCCTGATCAGTCTTCGATCAAAGACATTCCAGCTATTGTTATTGTTGCTGTTGTTGTTTGACTCAAGATTTGTCATGATTGATCAAACTTATGATGATCAAAGATATTAAAACTTTGAGCATTTCATCTTTTATTCTGACACAATTTATCGAAGAGTATTGAGTTGTTCCTTTTAAGACAATTATGTAATCTGAGGAAGATTTGGCTACTCTTTCTAACACACATATTGACTGACCATGAAGAGGCTCCTTGTTTGGCTATATTAGTCAAGGTTCACATGGTGACAAAGGTAATTAATGAATTACAATTGTTTCCATGACCATCCAAAAGATGGACTGTCACTACAGCTATCCTCAGGCCTGACCAATTATATTCTCTAAATTTAGGAGAAGAGAGCAACCACGTTGGCTGAGTCACTAGAATGTTCAATAAAATGTTTTGTAGTATTTGTTCCAGCTCTGTGTACTCTGAGTTCAAACCCAAATGAGATCAGCTTTGCATTTCATTTTTCTTTTTTATGGATTAAGCACCAGTTCAAAGTGGTGGATTGCTAGAATTATTAAAGCACTGAATGGTAAAACTTGCAATATCTGTTTTGGCTCTTGGTATTCTGGCAGCAACTGGTGCCAAAGTGACGACACTGATGCCAAAGTGAATGAGCCTTTGTATTTGGATAACAGCAATGTAAGGAGAGAGTTGGCTGCATGAATAACTGCTGGTCTGTCATGCAAAGAAGGAAGCTTATCCAGGCTAGGGCTTTAAAGGGGAACTTTCCTGTTGCAGATCCATAAGTCTCACAAGACATATGGAAGTACCAGAAGGAATGCAGATGTCTTATCAATACTCTGTTACATTTAGAATATTCATGGCTCCAGTCAAAAAATAATAAATTATAAAAAACAGCAGAATGGTTATGACCTGTATATATTCCTTCATGTTTTCCCACATTGAACTGTGGCCATACTGGGGCACAGTCCTGAAGGGTTTATTCAATCAAATTGAACCCCAGGATTATTTTTTTAGTTTAATATTGATTCTAATGATCTCTTTTTTTTTTTGCTGCACCACTAAGGTATGGGGACATAAACAAACCAACACTGGTTGTCAAACTCCAAAAGACAAAGACACAAACGACTGTGCACAGTTTCTGCTTTTTTATCTCGTTTCAGTCATTTGACTGTGGCCATGCTGGAGCACTATCTTTAGTCGAACAAATCGACCCCAGAACTTATTCTTTGTAAGCCTAGTACTTATTATATCAGTCTCTTTTGCTGAACCACTAAGTTACGGGAGACATAAACACACCAACATTGGTTGTGAAGTGATGGTGGGAGGGACGAACACAGATGCACAAACATATACATACATGTGTATGTATATATATATATACATACATGTGTGTGTATATATATATATATATATATATATATATATACACATA
>NC_068996.1:55425998-55441122 GCF_001194135.2 Octopus bimaculoides
TATATATATATATATATATATATATATATATATATATATATGATGGGCTTCTTTCAGTTTCCGCCTACCAAATCCACTCACAAGGCTTTGGTCAACCCAAGACTATAGTAGAGGACACTTGCCCGAGTTGTCATGCAGTGGGACTGAACCCAGAACCATGTGGTTGATAAGCAAGCTACTTACCACACAGCTACTCCTGCTAATCAAATTCATTCAAAAGGTATTGGTTGACCCTTGGCTAAGATGCCACACAATGGGACTGAACTCAAAATGGCATAGTTACCTGTGTCCATTTACCAATGCTTAAGTCAAAGAGAACTTTTGATGTATGTGTTCTAAAGAGAATCTGAGAGGAACTGAAAATTGCAACAAACAATTCCCTGACCATAATCTCATTAACTTGGTTTCTTAACCTAAAACATTTTTTTTTTTTTTGCAGCAACACAAATTGTATTTACATAAAGCATTAAACAGATTACGTAATAATTGTGTGGATAAATGTTAAATTAATTAGTGCAATTTGTTAACCAGAAATTCTATTCAACACTAGTTTGCTGACTAGTTTTCTGATATTCTTCCTACAGAGAGAGGAGGGGAGGGAGGGGAGAGGAGAAAGAGGGAAAGGGGGAGAGAGAGAGAGAGAGAGAGAGAGGAGAAAGGGAGACAGAGAGAGGAGAAAGGGAGACAGAGAGAGAGGGGTGAAAGAGAAGGAAAGAGCAGGGAGAGAGCAGGAAGGGAGCAGAAGTTATTCATAAAACAGTTATATCATTTTTCATCGTTATTTTATGTCCCCTTTCACCCTGTTAGTAAAGAGTGGGCGGATTTTTTGAAAATAATTTGTACAATCACATGTTGGTTGAAAACATTCATTTCATGGAAAAGTGTGTGGGAATTGGCATTAGACAAATGTATATTTCGTTTTGTTCATTTTCCATTTTCACAGTTAAAAGTCTTTTTTCTTTTGTTTTTCTACAATGTGAACTTGGAATGGAGCCTGTTCTTCCAGCAGACCAACTTGCAGCTCAAACAGCATCACAATGATTACTCTGCTCCCACATACTCACTGTTTGTCTATTTCTTGTACTTCAAACATGACCCAACAAAGAAGTCTCTACATAATTACTTGATGGTTACTTGATAACAGCTAAATTTCCCTCAGATCAAACCCTACTATCCTAAACCATCTGGTTACCATATTTCTATTGAAATATACTTTGTTTCAATTAATTTTCAAAATAATGAATTAATTTTACTAAATTCTTCCTTATTTTTCATGATGGTCTTTTCCTTTTTTCTTTTGCCAAATAAACACATGCACAATATAGTCGTTGTCCATGTGTATTCTCTTACTCTACTTTAGCAGAGTAGGAGGATATACAGGGACAGAAAAGGTTGCTGAAGAGGTCACAGATGTGTTACAAAAGATTTCCAGACAATGGACATAACATAAAATAAGAACAGTAATAAACGAGTGAAGAATGAATATATAATGCATGTATTTATTTGACAAGAAGGAAAATTACCATCCTGAAATAAAACAATGTTTCAAAACATGGTTTCACATCAAAAATCTTGCAACACAAATTTATAAACTTAACTTCATTGTTTTGTTATTATTAAACTGGTGCCTGCCAAGGTTGACTTTGCCTTTCATCCTTTTGGGGTTGATAAATTAAGTACCAGTTGCATACTGAGGTTGATTTAATCGACTGGCCCCTTCCCCCAAAATTTCAGGCCTTGTGCCTATAGTAGAAAAGATTATTAAACTGGTGTTTTGAAACAAGAACCAATATGAAATTATAATGAACAAGTTAAATGTAGTTCACTTTAAGACAGAGAAGTTTGTGATGATGATGATGATGATGAAGTAGGGGCTGTTTCAGGCAGGTAAATATCAAAACAGGTAAATAAAGAAAGAATACATATTATACAACTCTAAAAAGGACAGGGTGGTTATGGCTGGGACACCTCTGATCATAGATCAGCTCCTATTAGAGTTGACCTGGGGTTAAACAAAAAGAAGAATTTTTCATTAAAAAAAGAAAATCAAGTTTAACTCTTCAATGACCATATTTAGGATGAAATACGGTAATTTTTTAATTAACTTATGAAGAACTCTGAAAGATTTAGAAAATAACATTTTTTTTTTATTAATCTCAAGTCTTGGACATAACAAAAGGTTCATACATATAATTAAGATCTAAGGATTTAATTAAAATAACAACACTTTAAAATGGACAATTTTGTGTCATAGAAGAGGAGCAGTCTGAGGAGGGGGCCAAACGGGTTAATTTAAAAAGAAAAAAGTTTCAAAATATGTAGTTATTGAAAATGGAATGGAACAAAGGAATAAATATTGATTACTAACTAAATTCCAAAGCCAAACATTTTGGGATGAGGTTGGAGTAAATTAAAATGACCCCATACTTTGATTGGTCCTTTTATTATAAGAATCTCAGAAGGATGAGTTGTAAAAATTAATGTTAGCCTTCTATTCTAATTGCATTGGCATCTAAGATATTTTATAGGAATATTAAATCTATCCCAGAAGGATGAAAGACAAAGTAAGTCTTTGTCTTCTATAATAATTCCATTCACATCAAGAATGTTTCATAGGAATATTAAATCTATCCTGGTATTTTGCTGATACCTTTTTTATTATCAACCCCACAAGGATAAAAGGTAATGTTGACTTTTGTAGTATTTGAACTAAGAATAAATGGTTCTAAATAAATGCCTTATGAGATCTGTGTGTATCTATCTACATCCAGGGCTTTGTAATCTCTATCTTTAAGGTCATAAATCATCATCATAAATATTAAAAGAAATTTTTTTTTATTTGCTGTTATTATCATTGCCATTATTTAACATCCATGTACCATGCTAGCACGGTTGGACAATTTGACCAGGTTAAGTCCCAGGATTGCATTATGCTTCCATGTGTTAAGCAAGATTTCTGCAGTCGTACATGCATGCAAGCCTCCACTCTTTCCATGTCACCAATGTTTAGTTAAGGGAAGTGGCCATCAATTTTGGCCAATGCAGGTTGTTATAGGTGTTGCTGTCAGAAAGTAAAGATTGCAGATATCGTAAGACGCCTTTGCCCAAACCCTCAAATAGTTTCACTAATCCATTGCCCTGAAATTGTGCTTTGTTATTGACCTAGGAAGGATGAAAGGCAAAGTTGATTTTGCTGGGATTTGAACCAGGAGAACAGGGAGTGGGAAGAAATATCACGAGACATCCCATGCTTTCACAACTCTGCCACTTCACTGCTGCCTTTGCCTTTTAATAATAATAATCCTTTTTACAATAGGCACAGGGCCAGCAATTCAGTCCAGGCATAATAATAATAATCATAATAATAATAATAATAATAATAAAAGAAAACAAACACATGCATACTGATTGGCATCACGATCCCTTCTGATGAAAATATTGTCAGAATTGAGGTGGAGAAACTCAAAATATAAAGATCTTGAAATATATTAGAATAGAAATATTCAAGCTGTGGTGGATGAAGGTGAAAATGACACCATTAGTAATTGGAGCACAAGGTTTGAGTTCAGAAAAGATAAAAAGAAACACGAGAGTCACACCAGGTCTCACAACACTACACACTGTCCTAAAAATAATTCCGCTAGGAACAGCCCCTGTTTTGCACAAGATGCTATCGATTCAATAAAATAGCTCAAATAGAACAATTTTCACAGACAACAAATACCGTGTACAATAAGCAGCTAATAATCTAAAACAACACAACCTCATGAAACATCACCATCATCATCATTGTTTAACATCCGTTTTTCATGCTGGCATGGGTTAGAAGGCTTGACAGAGGTCTGAGAAGCAAGGAGGCTGCACCAGGCCCCAATCTGATCTGGCAATGTTTCTACAGCTGGATGCCCTTCCTAACGCCAACCACTCTGAGAGTATAGTAGGTGTTTTTTACATGTCACTAGCACAGGGGCCAGGGGAGGCTGGTAACGGCCACAATCAGATGGTGCTTATTAGGTGCCACTGGCACAGAAGTCAGTCAATCAGTCAGTCAGTCTGCAAATCTACCCAAGAAAAACTTATGATAATTCTTTCTATTTGTATAGGTATAAGGCCTGAAATCTCAAGGAAGGGGTTTAGCTGATTATATTGACCCCAGTGTTAAACTGGAATTTTATTTTATTGACCTCATAAAAATGAAAGGCTAAGTTGATCTTGATGGTATTTGAACTCAGAACATAAAGATAGATGAAATGCTGCTAAGTATTTTGTCCAACATGCTAATGGTTCTGCCAGCTGACTACTGCCTTAATAATAAGTGGGTGGGTGGAGGGGTATCATAGCCATGTGTTGAGAGAAATTCTTTGGGGTTTGAATAATTCACCTTTGTAAACATGGGTGTTTTGCTCAATATCCTTAAACAAACCTTATTCAGGGACCTTTTGAGTGGGATGGGCTACTCAACCTGAAGAAAATTCTAACTGGGCCCCACCTGCAAGGTCATGCACTGTTTTTCTTGATATGAGATCACCATGTCGCACACATATGGTTGTGATGCATGTGCCTGGTGTACCCTTGTCAGACGGGTACATCATGATGGGTATACTGGGCTTCGTATATTTTACCCCAGTGTCACTTTCATAGTATGCACTGCTCTCACACTCAATAACAATTTTGGAATAAGGCCAGCATTTTTGGGGGAGGGATAAATTGATCCCAGTACTCAACTGGTACTTATTTATTGACCCTGAAAGGATGCAAAACAAAGTTGTTCTTGGCAAAATTTAAACTCAGAATATAAATATGAACTATGATGCTGCTAAGTATTTTTCCCAGCATTCTAACAATTCTGTCAGCTCACCACTTTAATAATAATAATAATAATAATAATAATAAATAGTAATAAGGTACTGTAAGGAGCTGTTTGTTGATTAGTTTAACTTGATCAGATCATTACATCAAAGGTAAAGAAAATGAGAAAATCATAAAATATGCAGACTTGAGAATAGATGTTGGGAGAATGTGGAATATGAAAGAATGGTATGAACTGTGATTGGGGCATTTGGGTCAGCAATGAAAATCTTTGAGAAACACCTTTGCACAATTGAAAACTCTCCCAGCATTGATATGGGAAAAGATAACACTTTTGGAAATAGCAAATATTCTGTGGTAAGTATTGTCTATGTGAGGTTTATATCACTTTGGAAATGAAGGAATAATAGCAACAACTTTGTTGGATAAAGGTACCGTAACAAAGTGTTTGTTGATTGAGGTAGCTTGTCAAGGAGATTATTATATCAATGGTGAAGAAAATGAGAAAATTGTACAATATGCAGACAGGAGAATAGCTGTTAAGAGAATGTGGAATATGAAAACAAGAGCGGTACCAATTGTAATTAGAGCACTTGGGTTGGTGATGAAAAATCTTCAGAAACCCCTTGATACAATTGGAGTCTGTCCCAGCATTACAAAATTACAAAAGGCAACACATTTGAAAACAGCAAATATCCCATGGTAAGTACTGTTTGAGGTTACACAACTTGATAAGGAATTAATCAAATGATCCCGTATTATCATTATACTGATAATACGGATCAAATGATCCAGTATTATCATCACTGTGCAAATGAAGGAATAATAATAAAATTACAACATTTAGAATATTAAATTTTTTACTTACTGTAAAATATAAACAGCTCGGTCAATATCAGACAAATCTTCTGCAACAGTAAGAGACTCAAGTTCTTCATTGCTCTACAAGGAATTTGGTAAAAATAGAGATTATTCAAGAGAATCCAAACTTTGTCCAATAATTAACTCTTAAATTAATAAATTAATTTAGATTTAATTTCATTTAAGCATTACTATACAATTGAACAGAGAAAGAAATTCATGTTTAAACATTGAATATAAAGCTAAACAGTAATAGATTTTTTCACTTCATTTTACCATTTTATATCCATATTTCTGGGTTGGCTCTGGTGAAATGGCTTTTATTATGAATTTAGACATTTTCAAAGTCACCTTACCTCTGTCTCAACTTAAATACTCTCTCACTTAACCAAGGAGGCTTTTTTCTTTTTCCTCACAAGTGCTAGTGCCACACACACACACACACACACAAAAAAGCCTCCATTATGCACTGTAAAATGGTTGGTTTTAGGAAACGAATCCAGACATCAAAACAATGACAATGCTGATACAGAGCATGATGCAGCCATGTGACTTGCTGGATCCTGTCAAAGTATCTAACAGTTGCCGGCACAGGAAAATGGATGTTAGATGATCATGATTGATGATGGTTGAAAAAAAAAGCATCAGATGAGTAAAGTGAGATTACCCCAGGAGAGTGGAGTACTCAACGTTTCCCACAACAATTCTCTCCCTTTTTCCAAATAGTGCTAGTCTTGGAGATGCAGATTAGATTTTGGGATTGATCTGGTACCGGACAAGGATTCTGGATTATTTTTCCCTGTTATTTTACTTAATTTTTGAGAGTGGTCGGGTTCATTTTTAGTATACTCGTTAGTGAGAGCAGTCGAGTTTATTTCAGATATTCTCATTTTAAAAATCATCTCTAGCTAAAAGAGAGGATATTGGTGCTGCCATGGCAGAGGTTTGCGCTCTCTGAGTGCTCTTGTTATTGTTATTTAACTCTAGGTCAGCCTTGGTTCAATGAACCCATGATCAAAGACATTCCAAGTCAACCAATTCCATCTTTTATTCAGACATGCTATACCAAGGACTTCCAATTCTTCCAAGATGGTAGGATGTTATTTCAGGGAAAACTGGCTGCTATTTCTGATAAGGGATCCTGGAGAGTTTCCCATGTTTACTTATTATGTTTAGTTCATGCTAATCCACCCTGACCTGGCAGACTTATAATCAAAGACACTCTGGTCATGACCAACCCAGAGTAAGATTTAATATGTTCTTTCTTCTTTAAGATTGCAATATCGGATTTGGTGAAATTTGACTATATTTAACAAGCTGGGAAGTTTGATAAAGGCTTGTTTATTGACTTATGATGATAATGATGGTGGTGATGATGATGATGATGAGAGAAGTGATAATGATGGGAATAACAATGGCTATTGTCTGTGACAACAGGAATGATGAAGATGGTAGCAATAGCAACAATAATAACAATAATGATCATGATGATGATTATGCAGTAAATATCTAATTAATTAGTTAATTAGATATCAACATTGTCATGACCTCTGACATTAAGAAAAAAGAAAAGGAAGAAAAATTGTAAATCAAACATTTTTAATTGGGTCACCATGTGACCTCTAAGATCCCATTTTGAAGTACTCCCCATCTTCAAAGCTATGTGTATGTATGTATATTATTTTGTGTGTGTGTGTGTGTGTGTGTGTGTGTGTGTGTGTGTGTGTGTGTGTGTGTGTGTGTGTGTATGCATGCAAGTATGTATGTGCATGAATATATATATATAATGTATATATTGTAGATTGATTACGTGCCTGCTAACCGCATGTCTAAATAATATTCTTGAAAGTGGCCATGACTTTCAAGGCAACAATGATGTCCATTGTGTTTAATTTTATTATGACTCTTTGACAATTCTGAAATAGATAACAATAATTTACACACACACACACACACACGCAAACACTCTCACACACTGAATATGAAACACAACAATCTCACTTGTGTACATTATCCATCCAAACCACCAGTTTATAAAACTTTAAAATCCTATGGACACTGCACTTCCTGTCTCTTTTGAAGTATAATAAAAAGTGTTCTCCCTTTGAAAATCAATGGTTGACTTTGATTCCATAGAGCAGAGTAGATGTTGCTGTTGACAGAATATCTGTTTATTACAAGTAACATTTCCAACTGAAATGGTGGTACCTACATTTTTGACAGCTAGGTAAAGTGAAGTAATATAGAAAATGGTGTTGCATATGGGGACCTAATTATCATCTCAAGAGTAATTAAAAAAAACAAATCATTATCACTTCATTCAGCTATTATGATCTGTTCACAATTATTTATTCATTAGCAATGGTTTAAGTAGTAATTGATTTTGAGCCAAGGTTTTATGACTGGATGCTTTTCCTGTCAGGTAAAGAATTTTTATATCCCACAAGTCTCTGAAGCTGCAGAGTGACCAGTCATAATATCAACATGTCCAGAATATTTGCTGTAAAAAATTTCACCATAAGACAAATCCTTTATATGGACAATGATAAAGTGTTGTTATATCTACATTTTAAATAAAATCATAAAATGTTTTGTAAAAGAATTAAATAGGCAAGTTTTTATTTGACATCAAACATTAAAAATTAACATGAGGCAATTTAAAATGAAACTTCTTATGGCTAAAATGTTTATGGTGAAATTTCCTACAAGTAATGGCAAAATCAACGGCACTTTATTATAAGCAGTGACAAACATTCATGCTTATTTACACACACACACACAAACATAATACGGTTTTTGTTTCTCAATTTCACAAGGCATTGGTCAGCTCGGTACAATTATAGAAAGTGCTGCATTGCCAGTCTGAATCTGAATCCATACGGCTGAAAAGTAAATTCCTCAGCCATACTCAGTCATGATATAATAAATTACATTTTAATCATATTCTTGCAACATGGCCATGGTATTTCAGGAAAGTGGCTCCTCACTAAGATACATCAGAGAAGTTCCACTCTCTCTCACACACACACATGTGTGTGTGTATGTGTGTTGGACTCTCTTGTCATAAACAAAAGATAAGTGTTCTTCAATTTCTTGCTCAACGACCTGCAGAAATGATTTGTTTAGAGTTATTAAATGTTAATGTTGTACATTAGCTCATTCCTGTCATCAAATCAATGTCACTTGAATAGGTGTGTGGCCTACTTCATGTCAGGTATTGAAGTGATTGCAGAGCAATGTAAAATGGAAGTGGTTTGCTCAAGAATACAATGTACCACCTAGTTTAGGAATTGAAACCATGAGCTCATCATCACGAGTGCAAAACCCTAACACTAGAGCAAATGTAAATATGTGTGTGTATGTGTACAGAGGTGCAGGTGTGGCTGTCTAGTAAGAAGATTGCTTCCCAACCACATGGTTCTGGGTTCAGTCCCACTGCATTGCATCTTGGGCAAATGTCTTCTACTATACCCTTAGGGCGACCAAAGCCTTGTGAGGGGATTTGGTAGACGGAAATTGAAAGAAGCCTGTTGTATGTGTGTGTGTGTGTGTGTATGTGTATATATATATATATATATATATATGTGCATCCATATATATTTATATGTGTGTCTTGGCGTCTGTGTTTGTCTGCACCACCATCACTTGACAACCGATGTTGGTGTGTTTATGTTCCTGAAATTTAGCAGCTCGGCAAAAGAGACTGATAGAATAAGTCGTAGGTTTACAAAGAATAAGACCAGGAATCGATTTCTGTCACTAAAGACGGTGCTCCAGCATGGCCACAGTTAAATGACTGAAACATGTAAAAACAAAAAAAAAATGCATATACTTAATGTATATGCTTTGTGTATTTTCTGGTGGCTGTTATGATGTAGTGGAGTATATAACTCTCATGTTGCCGATGTTAAAACAACTTAGAGTCAGAGACAGGCAAAATAACTTGCCTTCAATCCCATCTGGGAGTGATGGACATTGATGTTTCACCATTTTTGTGGTTTTTCAACATCACATACCTGCCTGGGTACATATACATAAATATCAAACAATAAGGAGTGCTCAGCACTGCTTTGGTATATATAGATTCTTTATATGTGTGTTAAGGCTACCATTGGTTTCATGCTAAGGAATACCTCAATAATTATCAAGCCTATCACAGGGAAACATTGGTGTTCATCTCCATTTTGGATTAAAGCATAAAAGTCACAGTAAGTTATAATAATATCAACACAAAAATTTTGATAAGGAAAAGCACAAAATATCAAAGGGTAACAACCCTTGGATGATTATCTCCCTTGGATTCAACTTTTTGGAAAATTGGAACTCTTGCAAATTTTTATATTCATACCTGCATTAATATTTAAGCCACACAAAATTTGTGCGCTTAAAAGTTTATATTTATATATATGTGCATCTGGTAGCCAAATGTTTATCACATGTTATGGTATCAAAATTTTGCAGTTTTTGTAATTTCATGAATTATTAGTTTGTGTTTTTTTTAAATGTAATATTCATGGATTAGTATACATATTTTTTTGTTTGAGTCTATGTATTATGTGATTTTTGTGCATCCACATGTACATGCACACAAACATGTAGCTGAATACATATGCATATATATATATATATGCATACAGAGGTATGCGTATACACACTTTAAATGTGTACATTTTGGATGTATACACGATTGTGAAGTTTCACGTATTCAAAGCATATTTTTTGTGCATAATTTCTGGAATTTTACATATCTTGCACATATATTTTTTACATGTTCATTACATACTGTTACACACATTTCAAAGTTGAATTTGTAAGGCTTTGGAGTTGTTGAATGATATGTTTGTTTATATTATGTAATGTCCTGGGTATGCACAATGCGCATATATCTGTGCTTGAGGGAGTTCCTCGTGAGGGCACGAGTCTTCTACGTATAAAGTTTTATGATGCATATGCTTAATGTTCATGCTCAGAGAAAAAAAAAAAAGCCTATCCTAGTTGGAGCAGCAGAGTGGATAGTGGGTGCTCTTTTAAATATCAGAGTGTAAAATATTGCGTATGCATGCAGAAAGAGGTTTTATCACTGATATTTAAGATATTAGCATTTGAATGGATAATGTTTAGCTTTTTAGTAAGACAAAGATCATATTTGGTGTGCTGATCCCTGTATTTTTGGGCTTTAGCAATAATGCTCCAGATTATCGGGGGTGGGGTGTTGCTTACTTCAACATCTTTCAGTGTCCATATCATGTTGGATAGGGATGTTACATATCTTTTATTTTTGACTCTGAATGATGCCAGGTACTGCATATATCTTTTCTTAAGTTACCTACCATTTCAATCACGTCTTTATTACTTTGTTGGAGTCTGTGATTTTAGCCTTGTGTACAAGTTTTTTTTTTCTAGACAGCTATTATTCAAAGGACAGTGGTTCAAAGATCTACAATTACAATACCTTTCAGGGGTATCCCTGGTGGTTTATTCTTATTGTGATTATTATTGACCCTACATTGGGTAGGCAACAATAGCTAACTTTAACAGTATTTCTATTGAAGGTTTTATAGTATTTGTGTGAGTGTGGGAAGTGATTATTTATTAGTTTATAAACTTTACTGGCTGTTAGTGGTTACATTCATGCCATAAGGAGGATTGAGCCATAAGATTTTTTTGTCTTCCTAGTCAACTTACATTTGGTTCAATATAGTTTATACTACTCTTAAAATTGAACCTTTCTAATGCAACATTATATTTGGATTTATTGGAGGATAGGTTGGAGATGCACCTGCTAATGTTTTTAACTAATTGTTTAATGACTAACAGTGGGTTGTCGAAGCCTAACTATGTATAAGGTTTCTTCATTTGGCTTGTGGAAAGGTTTAAATTTACCTGTAATAAAGTCAAATTTAGGGGAGATAATCATACAAGAGTTGTTTACCTTGATGTTTTTCTTTTCTTACTGAAATTCTCACATGATTTTTATTGTGACTTTCTGTGACTTTTTGTAATTTAATCCAAAATAGAAATGAACACTGATGTTTCCATGTGACAGGTTCAATAGTTTCCTGAACATGAAACCAGTAGTAGCCTTTATACACACACACACACACACATATGAATTCCAGATAAGAAATTTTCAGCAAATGGAAGCATATGAACAAGTTTCTTTTGGTGAATTGGAGAAGACCATTGAGCAAATGTATCACACTTTTTACTTATACATACATACATATATATATATATATATATATATATATACACACACACACACACATATCTATCTATATATGTATGTAAACACACACACACACACATATATATATACACACATTAGTATGTGAATATTAGGGGTATAATCCAAGCTGTGTCCACATAAAACACATCTACATGTTCATGTTAATCCAGTGTATGATGTATATAGATGTTTTATTTCAAATGTGATTTACAGAGCAACTGGAATTTTCGGTGAATTCATTTTGCAGATTAATTACATACGAAAACAGAAGACTGGAAGTGTTTGGTATATTTTCAATTTCATGTTACATGTATTTCACTTAAGGATAGGTGTCACAAACATAAACATGTAGTAAAAAAAAACATGTACTGGATCTCCTATCCATAATTCTTGAGACAACGAATAAAAAAATAATACCTTTGTAGCTCATTTCTTGTAATGAAACATGTATAACATGGAATTAAAAATATACCAAATGTTTCCAGTCTTTTATTTTGATATATTTCTGTGATACATAACTGAATTTAACCTCCTCCTCCTCATCATCACCGTTTAATGTCCGCTTTCCATGCTGGCAATCATTTATATTTGTTTTGTCACTGTGTGTGTGTGTGTGTGTGTGTGTGTGTGTGTAAAGAAAAAATGTGAAATTGGCACTGTTGATAAGGACTTTGAAGAGAATTGGCAGGGTCATAGGGTGGGATGTTAGAATTTACTATATATATATATATATAAATATTTATGTATATTGTATTGGAGTTCTATTGTTGTGTTGGTCTTAAGAATGTTTGTTGGAGAGCTCAGATGGAGAATGCTATAAGTAGAAGAGGTGGGGTGAAGAGTAGTGTAGAAGTAGGGGTTAGGTGAGGAATCGAGAGACTATGAACAAGAAACAGCTTTAAGTAGTTTTAAGTAGGTGTGGATAAGGAGGAGCAAGTAGGCAAGCAGGCAGAAATTTTAGGAAAATAGTCTGTTACAGTAGTAATACTGTGAAGACTTTGGTGAGATCAAATGTGCCCTGAAGAAATTGTGGAACCTTCATAAATAGTTAGTGAAAAGCTGACAGTATCAGGGGTGTACTGATTTGGTACGTTTAGAGAATAATCTTCAATATCTTGTTAATCTTCAAGATCTTGTTAGGTCATTAGGACACACACTAATGACTTCCTGCTTTTGTCTATTGTATATATCTGGAGCAAGTTGACTAGGTCTGGTCTGTCTGTCTCCCACAAGATATTTATCAAGATCATACATAGGTATGTACAATAGAAGACATTTTTAAGTAGAGTACATATCAGTGAAGTAGAGACTATGCCTCTCTATGATATAATGTCTTAGAAATACTACAGATGACTTTTTTATGTAGTGTATATTTAAAATATCATTACTGGTTCATTTATATATAAATATATGTATAAAAGATAAAGACCCCTTTCAGACAATGTTACACTGTATTACAGAGTATTTCTACAGATTTTAGCCAACACTCTATGTAATAGACAGATGTAAAAACCCTGTCTTTATTGCAACATCTGTGTGGACAAAAGAGGGATCGGCATGACTAGCTTCATAAATAATTACCTCATCTTGTCAGATGATAGCTATCTCACATTCAAGTGAGACATCTGTATGTCATTGAATTTAAGTGACAAAAACTTGACCAATGCTTTAACCATTCTCTCGGTTACCATATTAGGTTCCAGTGACAAGCATTGCAAGGTGACTGCTATTATTTTGAATGTAAGTTTTATGTCAGAGTCTCTTTCTCTTGACTTTGTTAGAAATAACAGGAACCTCCTCTATGCTTGGGAAATCTATTAAAACCATAGATAGGACTAGGGGCAGATACCACTATTCTGGCTCAGAGAAAGAGTAGAGCGCATGAAAGAAATTGAAAATGGCATTATTTACAGTTGGACCCCTTTCCTGTCATTAACATATATGTATGCATCTGTGTGTATGTGTGTGTGCATGCAAATGTGTGAGTATGCATGCACACACATAAGCTGTGGTTGCTCAACTATATAGTAATAGCAGCCAAATCTCACTCACAACACTTCTCCATCTTAGAGAAAATAAGTTTGGATGTTATGGGTTTAGAGACAAACATAAGGAAACATAAAAATATATTGAATGTCCATGGTTTCAGTGTCTTTAATCAAAGACATTCATGATCAGGTATAAATGGAGTCAGGCAGTGCATGGTTGGCATAAAATTGCAGAGATGATGGTAGTTTAAGAACTTTGCTACACAACTGCATGGCACCTTAGACAAGTACCTCACCAAAGCTTCAGGACCAACCAAAGCCTGATAAAGCAATTTAGTAGACAGAAAGTGAAAGAAGTCGGCGAGCTGGCAGAAACGTTAGCATGCCAGGCGAAATGCTTAGCGGTATTTCATCTGTCTTTACGTTCTGAGTTCAAATTCCGCAGAGGTCGACTCTGACTTTCATCTTTTCGGGATCGATTAAATAAGTACCAGTTACGCACTGGGGTCGATATAATCAACAATCTGTTTGTCCCCTCTGAGTTTAGCCCCTTCTGGCAATAAAGAAATAAGAAAGTGAAAGAAGTCTGTTAATATATGTATATAGAACCATATATAAAAGAAACGTGATGGCACGTAAATAGCACCATTTGAGCGTAATCATTACCAGCGTCGCCTTCCTGGCACCTGTGCCGGTAGCACGTGAAAAGACATTTGAGCGAGGTCGTTGCCAGTACCACTGGACTGGCTCCTGTGCAGGTAACATGTAAAAAATACCATGTGAGCGTGACCATTGCCAGTACCACCTGACTGGCCTTCGTGTCGGTGGCACGTAAAAAGCACCTACTACACTGTTGGACTGGTTGGTGTTAGGAAGGGCATCCAGCTGTAGAAACATTGCCAGATCAAATTGGAGCCTGGTGCAGCCTTCTGGTTCGCCAGTCCTCAGTCAAATCGTCCAACCCATGCCAGCATGAAAAGCAGACGTTAAACGATGATGATATATATATATATATATCCCATGGTCATTCATGAATGAAGGAGGCCTTTACCCTATGTAAATATAATGGCATGGAGAAGGGACACTGGTATGCATGGGTGACTGTTGGTCTTCTATAAAAACAATCTTGCCTGGACTTGTGCCTTGGAGGGGAAATTTCTAGGTGCAATCCCGTGGTCATTCATGACTGAAGGGGGTCTTTATCTTTTATACATATATATATATATATATATATATA
>NC_068996.1:55441160-55446160 GCF_001194135.2 Octopus bimaculoides
ATATATGTATAAAAGATAAAGACCCCCTAGAAAGTTCCCCTCCAAGGTACAAGTCCAGGCAAGATTGTTATTAAAGAAGACCAACAGTCACCCATGCATACCAGTGTCCCTTCTCCATGCCATTATATTTACATAGGGTAAAGACCCCCTTCATTCATGAATGACCATGGGATACCAGTGCCCCCTCACCACTCCACCAATGTTAGCCAAGGAAAAGGCAAAGACTGATACAATTTGGCACAAGTGATGTCGCAACTCATTTCTATAACTGAGTGAACTGGAGCAACATAAAATAAAGTGTCTTGTTCAAGAACACAAGATGCAGCCTGGTCCAGGAATCAAACTCACTATCTCATGATTGTGAGCTTGATGTTCTAACCACTGAGCAATGTACCATGTCTATTCAGGTACTACACACTCATAATATATATATATCATCATCATCGTTTAACATCCACTTTCCATACTGGCATAGGTTGGACGGTTTGACTGACGACTGGCGAACCAGATGACTGCACCAGGCTCCAATCTGATCTGGCAAAGTTTCTACAGCTGGATGCCCTTCCTAATGCCAACCACTCCGAGAGTGTAGTGGGTGCTTTTACGAGGTCCAGTCAGGTGGTTCTGGCAACGACCACGCTCAAAATGGTGTTTTTTACATGCCACTTGCAAAGGAACCAGTCCGGTGGCACTAGCAACGATCATGCTCGATTGTTGTTTTTCACGTGCCACTGGCACGTGTGCTGGTAAGGTGACGCTGGCAATGATCACGCTCGAATGGTGCTCTTCATGTGTCACCAGTATGGGAGCCAATCTGTGGCTCTGGTAACGATCATGCTCGGATGTGCTTTTAACATTCC
Source organism: Octopus bimaculoides (assembly GCF_001194135.2). NCBI lineage: Eukaryota > Metazoa > Mollusca > Cephalopoda > Octopoda > Octopodidae > Octopus > Octopus bimaculoides. The sequence goes on from NC_068996.1 coordinate 55,442,021, forward strand.
ATTGGCATAAGTGCCAATCAGGTAGTATTGTCATCGGCCACGTCAGTGATTTTGATTTGTTTACACTTGCTTCAATAGGTCTTTGCAAGAAAAGTTCATTGACCAATGAATGAGGGGTATCCATAAATGGGCTGGTTACACCCCACGTTTGGATGTGCTTTTAACGTTCCACTGGCATGAGTGCCAATTGGGCAGTACTGTCATTGGCCACATCAGCGATATATATATATATACTCTGGTTGTGAAGACCTGTTGGGACAAGTGAAATCGTAATTGAACCATATTCGATGACTGGTCACTGCGCCAGTGGAGCACTAACAGCACTGTCCGAGCGTGTTCATTGCCAGAGCAGCTGTCTGGCTTCCGAGCCAGTGACCCGTAAATCGCACCATTTGAGCGTAATCATTACCAGCATTGCCTCCCTGGCACTTGTGCCGGTGGCACGTTAGAAAATCATTCGAGCGAGGTTGTTGCCAGTGCCACTGGCAGCTGGCATGTAAAAAACACCTTTTTGAGCATGGCCGTTGCCAGTACCACCTGACTGGCTCCCCGTGCCGGTGGCACGTAAAAGTACCCACTACACTCTCGGAGTGGTTGGCGTTAGGAAGGGCATCAAGCTGTAGAAACTTTGCCAGATCAAATTGGAGCCTGGTGCAGCCTTCTGGTTCACCAGTCCTCAGTCAAATCATCCAACCCATGCCAGCATGGAAAGCGGACGTTAAACGATGATGATGATGATGATATATACATGTATGGATAAGCATATTTGTTGGTGTCCTCTTGTCTTGAAATTATATTAATTGTAAACAAATATCTGTCATACAAACACTGTGATTCATTTGCAATCTTCTATGAAAACATGTCTGGCCATTGTGCTGTTTATGCTTGAAAGACCAAGAGAAACAGTACCTTGCTAAAAAAACAGGTGAGAGTTGGTGACAGGTAGAGCATCTGGGTGGTAGAAAATCTGCCTCAAAGAATTACACCTGATCCAAGGAAAGATAGTATATTAAACTACCCAGCACCCCACCAAAAAAACAAAAAAACAAACAAATAAAGATAACTCTCATGGAAGAATAATTGCTAGATAAAAAGAAGGAATAGAAGTTGAGTTACTGTCCATAAAAATGGTTTGGTTATGAGATAAGAATTAATGACAATGAGAGAACATCTAGGTGGTCATTTGAATTGTTAGAAATAGTAGCCAATCTCCCCTAAATTACACCTTACTATCTTTAAAAAAAGTAGGATATATTAAACCATTGTTTTCAACTGTTGAGGCACAATGCTATGATGTACTCCAAGGAAGATGAACTACATTACTAATACTTGTATGTGTAATTTACGATTTCAGAAAAATCTATACTAATCTTTGAGCTTCTTGGAAAAAAAAAATGTTCATAATTTTGTTTTACACTTGGCTGAGAGGTTAAGTAGTTTAATTCACAACCATGTGATTTCAGGTTCAGCCCGACTGCATGGCACCTTGGGCAGGTACCTATAGCTAGGGGTAACCAAAACCTTGTGAGATGGAAACAAAGAAATCCGTTGTCTGTGTATGTAATGTATCAATCATCATCATCAACATTTAACGTCTGTTTTTCCACACTAGCATGGGTTGGACAGTTTGAAAGGATCTGGCAAAGCCAGGGGTCACACCAGGTTCCATAGCCAGTTTTGGCATGGTTGCTACAGCTGGATGCTGCCCTTCCTAATGCCAACCACTTTACAGAGTGAACTGGGTGCTTTTTACATGGTACCATCATCAGTGCTTTTTACGTAGCATCGGTACCCATAATAATGCTTCTCACATGACACTTTCGCTTTAGGATTCCAACTCTGTTGTGGTGGGCGAGTCATCTTGAGTACAGCAAAGCACAACATGCCTCACTCCTCTGTCATCTCTTTTGTAAGACTCAACGTTTTTGAGATTGGCCTTCAACAGGTATGTATATTGTGTAATGTATGTATGAAATGTCATATATGTGTATGTATGTGTGCATGGAAGTGTGGGTATGTGTCTTTTTGGTCTGACATCACATGAGAGTTGTAAACAAACAACACCATCATACAAGCGGGGATTTTCATTTCCAAACCACTGTGAAAACATGTCTGGTCAAGTGGAAATATTACTTTGCTTGGAAACAGAAGAGTGTTGGTGACAGGAAGGGCATTCAGCCATAGTAAATGTGTTCCAACACATCTTGTGTTACCCATGCAAACATAGAAAAGTGGATGTTATGATGATGATGATGATGGTTTCTGTAGAAATACACTGTTTTCATTTTGATTCTGAAAATAATGAACAATTTTGATAAAATAATTTGTCATTAAATAAACTGAAGGCTGAAACATAAATTAAGATAAAATTTTGATGGAAGAAGGTTTTTAATTTAGATCACTTTAACCCTTTTGTTACCATATTAATACTGAAATGCACAGGCTTTGTTTCAATTGATTTTGAAATAATGAAGAATTTAGTAAGTTAATTCTGTTCATTATGAATCTGGTGTTTGGAATATGAATTAACATGATATGTTGATGGAAGGTTTTAATTTAGATAATTTTAAAACAAGAATTTTGAATCATAGAATCAGGGGTGGTGGTCTCAAGAGGATTGCTATTAAAGTGATTAATAAAAGAAGCAGTGATAGTTTTGCTTAAAAGTTTTTACTTTGGAAGTTTGTTTTAAATTTTCCATAGATTTTCAATTTTCAGCTTTCCACGTGAAGAGCACAAGTTTTGTCACAAATGAGAACCAAAACATTGGATGCCACAAAAAAAAAAAAAAAAGGAGCAAGAAAGAAAGAAAGAGAAAGTGGGTCAGGAGAAATTGACTGTCACAACTAGAACAACTTTAATTATAGGTCTGTTTGGTCAGACTTTGAACCAAACAACAACAATATCACTGGAGTTATGAAAAAAAAAAAGATTCGGTTCCAGTTGAGCAGTATTTTTGATGAAGAACTATATTCTAAAAGAATGGAATGCAAAATACGCTGCCAAACTTTGCTTAGAACACATCAAGGTCACTGCAAGTTGAAGCCTGGATTCAACTGGAATTGCTGCAATGGAAGTCTGTTGGAGTAGCAACAATAATAGTAGCAACAACATATGACCTTCAGCAACAAAAGCTGATTGCAACTGAAGTGAAAAAACAAAACAACCAAAAACCAAAACCAACCAAAAACAAAACAACTGATTGATAATGAAAAGTCACAGGACAATGTACAGAACAAAGATAAAAGTATTGGTAAAAATGGTCATGTGATAGCAATAAGTGAGAGGCATGCTGGGTAATATGTAACTGAAATGGTATTGGATATGTGAATGTATTATTGGTGTGATTATATGAGAGCAGAGAAGGTTTTGCATTATAGATGAGAGGATGCAGATGTGTCTAACCCATAAAGATATAAAAATGGACGTTTAAACATCCACAACGGTGGTGGTGGTGGTAGGGGGTGAGTTATAACAGAGCTGGGGTAGTAGTGTAAATATGGTAATAATTTAAGTGGTGATGTGTTGTTGTGGTGGTGCTGATGACGATGATGGTCATAGTGAAGTGGTAGTGGTGGTGGTGGGGATGCAGATGATAATGATGATTAAACTCTTTTAGATTAGATGTAATTAGCTCATCTCATTCCTGACCCTAGCCCTATAAATGATAACCAATTACTTCAGCAGACCATATTTGTTCAACAGCTTGTCTGCTTTCGTTCTCATCACACAAGAAAGCCAAACCTGAGCCAAACAAATCTCTACACGGTCACTCCACATGTTAGAAATAGCAGCCAAACCTCACACAAAATCATACCTTACTGTCTTAATAAAAAGGAAGGCTACATATGTTATTTTGAAAATGGTGAATAGTATTTGTTTCATAAAATAAATGCTTATTGTATTTTATTAAAAGATGCTTTATCTCACAAAATATTGGAATTTTTTCAAAGACTAGGCTTTCTGAAGAACTCTCTCTCTTTCACACACACACACACATATACACACACAAAATGGATGATCACTGCTGAAGTATCTTTCATTATAAATCTGCTTGATCACGGCTGACCTAGGGCTAAACAACGATAATACCGTTACCATAGACACCATCAAAAAGAACATATTTGGTTATATTCCTAG
>NC_068996.1:55451160-55453210 GCF_001194135.2 Octopus bimaculoides
TTTCAGGACTCAGAGTAACTCTTTGCTGATCATCAGCTGATAAACTGAGCCTGGATTTTCTTTTGAAATATCCACTGTTTGAATATTTTTTGAAATATGAAATGAAAGTTTGAAGAAAGCACTTATCGTTATGACTAAAAAATTTGCCTCAACAAACCTTGTCTGACCCATGGAAGCATAGAAAAGTTGATATTAAAATGATGACACTCACAGAGGTTGAAGTATAAAAGATCAACAACATAACATATTGTAGAATAACTAATGGTAAAATGTCTCTGGTACGGATAATGGAATAAGTTTGACAGTGAATAAAAATTTGCCTGTGATGGGTATACAGGAGTGTTTAAACCCCAGAACACCAGTAAACACCTTCCAGTGCTCAGAGGACTCTACAGAAGTAGTCAATAGCTGGGTGTATAACATTAGGGTGTATAACAGGTGAAGTATAGATGAGCTGAGAGAAAAACTGGGTATAAGTGGTAACAGATGTAATATGCAAGAGTGACGGCTTCACTGGTATGGACATGTAATGTGTATGGGGATGGTGAGAGTTGGGTGTGAAGGTGCAAGAAGATCCATGTGGAAGGATCCCATGGAAGAGGGAAACCAATAAAGACAAAAAAAAAGGGGTGAGTAGAGATCTCAGAAAGCTGAAATTTGCAAAAGAGATGACAATGAAATGCAACATGGGTTGGACAGTTTGACTGGAATTGGCCAGGGAAGAGCCTACACCAGATTTCTGTGTCTGTTTTGGCAGGGTTTTTTATTGCTGGTTGCCCTTTCTAACAGCACTGACAGGTTCCCCAAGTAACTTGCGAGACAGAGATCTTTTGAGAAGGGAAGGGGCATTGGAGGAGGGGATCTTGTGCCAGATGATGAAAGGTTAGAGTGTGATTAAGGGACAGAAACAGGTGTCTTGCTGTAGGAGAGGTACATGGTTACCCGGCTGGAGTGAGAGAGAGAGAGAGAGAGAGAGAGAGAGAGAGAGAGAGAGAGAGAGAGAGAGAGAGAGAGAGAGAGAGATCAGGAATGAGGACAGAAATGTGTGCTGCTGCTGTAAAGGAGATACATGATTACCCAAACTGGGGGAAGAGCAAGAGAAGAAGAGAGAGAGAGAGAGAGTGGGACACAGCAGGAGTGCAAGAGAGAACAGGAGAGGGATGGTGGTAAAATGTCAGGCATGACGACAAGGGACAGGGGTTGAGTAAAAGAAGAGATAGATTGTGGCAAGTACCAGGGCAAACCCTTGAAGTACAGAGATGATAATAGAAGTGGCAGGACATTGTTGAAGAAGCATGAGTGGAGGGTGGGAGAAGGGAGTGGTGAAAACCTGGGTATATAGAAAGCTACCTGGGTATATAGATAGCAATGATACAATGAAACAGGGTGGTGAGGACAGGATTGGGGAGTGAGAGGTAAGCAGTGCATGAAAAAGAAATGTGAAGAAGAGAAGAGATGTAGTTTGGTTTGTTGGGATAGGGTGTATGAAAAGTTTTCTTGTTATGTGTGGGTGGAACACACACAGGGCTTCTAAAACTCAGTTTTGTTGATGTAGATGGGTGGGTTTTCTCAAGAACCTCATATTGCCAGACATCTCAGTCCATTGTCATTTCCTCCATGAGACCCAACATCCTGAGATCAACCCTCACCACTTCATACCATGTCTTCCTGGGTCTCCCTCTTCTGTGGGTGCCCTCCACTTTCCATGATCAGCCCTTCTTTATACAACTGTCTTCATTCATAAGCATCACATGTCCAAACCAACAGTCTTCTCTCTTGCATGCTGTATTTGATTCCTCCTATGCCCAACTTTTCTCTCAATATGTTTTGCACTTTGTCGAACATGCACATCCAGTAGAGCATCCTACCTTCATATCTCTCCAGTCTACGCATGTCTTCCGCATTCAGAGCCCATGTCTCACTATCATGGGGTATAGCCATTCGTACACAAGCATCATACAATCTACCTTTCACTCTGAGAGTTGCTTTTGTTGCCAACAGAAAGTAATAACTCTCTGAACTTCCTCCATCCTATTCTTATTCTAGAAAC
>NC_068996.1:55453442-55457703 GCF_001194135.2 Octopus bimaculoides
GGAATCAAAGGCCCTTTGATTCCAGGTTTTGCTTCCATACCAGGATTTTCTGCAATAAGAGTGAGGTGATCAGCATTAAGCAGTTCCCACGGGCACCCAGTTTTGAATTCCTCTGTTATGGTTTGGAGGACTATAATGAATAAGAGTGGGCTGAGAACTGAATCTTAGTGAACCCCTACTTGTACACTAAATTCATCACTGTATTCGTGGCTGACTGACCTCATTGACAGCACCCATTGTACATGGCTTGTACAACTTTAACAAGCCATTCCTCTCCCAACTTCTTAGAAGCCACCAGATAACAGAGTGGGGAACTCTGTCGAAAGCTTTCTCCAGGTCGATGAAAGCTAAGTACAATGGCCTACTTTTGACCAAATATTTTTCCTGAAGTTGTCTCACTAGGAAGATGGCATCTATGGTACTCTTCCCAGGTACAAAACCAAACTCCATTTGATCTAGTTTAATCTTTCCAGGTACAAAACCAAACTGCATCTCATCCAGTTTAATTCTATTCTTAATCAATTGAGCTGTAACCCTCTCTGTAACTTTCATGACTTGGTCCAGCAGTTTAATCTCTCTGTAGTTGTTTCTATCTAAGACATCACTTTTACCCTTGTAGCAGCTGACTATAATACTGCTACACCAGTCCTTGGGGATGGGGCCTTCCTGAATAACCTGATTAAGTATACAGGTGACTAGGCTTTATCACACACAACCAGATATTTTAATCATCTCAGCAGTGATTCCTGATTGCCCAGGGGTTTTCCCTGACCTCATATCCTTAATTGCCTTATCTATTGTGCTGCTATCAACTCTGATGACTGGTCCCTCAATTGGTTCGATATTTGAAAGACTGTCCTTCTCCCATTCATTTTCCACATTTAGTAACCTTTCATACATCTTTCTTCTCTGAGTCACTAAATGCAAGCATACCATTATCTGTTCGCACACATTTCTCACCCACCACATCTCTATTCTCTCTGATACACTGCTTTGCAATCCTGAACATCTCATGCCTCTGATCCTCATGCTACAGAACGTTGACAAACCTCTTATCTATGACTCTTTTTGCTATGTAAACCTGTCGCCTAGCTTTCTTTCTGGCTACATAATATAATTACCTGCTTTCACCATTTTCCCAGTCTTTGTTTTTATAGCACTGTCCACCTCCTTATTCCATCACCATGTCGTCTGCAGTCTAGCTGGGACTTTACACCAACCACAGATTTGGTCTGCAGCCCTCAGTAGATTGTCCTGCAGGAATTTCCAATTGCCCTCTAATTGTCCCTACTTTCTCCTCTCTATCGTCAGAGGCTGCCGTTAGAATGTCTCTGAATTTCTGTCTGAATATAATTTAAGGGATTAGAAAATGCAAAATTATGATTTCTGATTTAGGTACAAATCCAGAAATTCTGAGTGGATGGGATAAAGTACCAATCATGACCCTAGTTTGTGACTGGTATTTTATTTTGCTGACCCCACAAAATTGGAAACTTGAACTTGGAGCATAAATTATGAGAAGGAATACAACAAGACATTTCTTCCAACACTACAGTGATCCTGTCAGCTCAATAATGTTTAAAGGTCTTCGAAAAACACTTTTCTTACCCTCAATTATCATTCATCAAAAACATAATAACCATTAAGTGTGGAGATGCTTGTGTAGTCAAAAAGCTCACTTTGCGACTATATGGTTTTAAGTTCAATCCCAAGAAACTAAAAGTAGACTTAAAAGTCCTGGGTCAATTTGTTCAACTAAATCTGTCAAAGAAGTGCCCCAGCTTGGCCACTGTCAATGACTGAAACAAATAAAAGATAAAAGACTGCAGCTCTCACATCAGATAATTCAAATTTTCCATTTGACAAAATATCTTTGCAAAAATCGGTAGAGCATTGGACAAGATAGCCAATGGCTTTTGATTACAACACTTTAAATTCTACACAAATCCACACTATCTTTCAAGTACAGGGGTCGGATATGGTTGATTAAACTGTGGTATGACATCAGTGACTGGGGAGCTGACCGGAAGGGCGAGTTGACCGGAAGAGAAGGAAGGGCAGAGGGAGCCTCGATCTGGGTTGTTGTCAGGAGAGGACGTGCTAAGCGACGGTCTGGGTTTGGGAGAAGCAGCTGCTATTCCTAGTGTTCTTCGGGTCGGGGCAAGACAGACTCGCAGTCGAAGAAGGAAAACCGAGGTAAGGCGATTACATCTACTTGCACGCATACACCACATAAACCTCTGAAAGTAATACACAAGCATGACCATACTCCAGTAAAGGAGGCCAGAAAATGGAAAATAAAAGATTAAAGAATAATCTAAAGTTTTGCTTATTTTATTTCTTTTATAAGTTGTGATTGTTTGTGAAAGATGCACAGGACCCATAAAAACTACAGAGACTCAGGAAATTGATTCTCTCAAATACCCTGGTGGCTCATTAGAGGTAGTAGATAATTTCTGTAACCTAGGGGAACAAATTAGTAGTGGGGGAGGATGCACAGAGAGTGTGATAACTAGAATAAGAATAGGATGGAAGAAATTCAGAAAGCTGTTACCTCTGTTGGCCACGAAAAGTTTCTCCAAGTGAAAGAAGGATTTGTATGATGCATGTATACAGACAGAATGTAGAGGACATGCAAAGGTTATAAAGGAAAGAAGCTAGTATGCTTTGCTGGATGTGTATTGTAAGTGTACATGTTCGGCAGAGTGCTAGTGTTTTGAGAGAGAAGTTGGACATGAGAGGAATTAGATGCAGTGTGCAAAAGAAAAGACTGCACTCGTTTGGTCATGTGATGTGGATGGGTGCTGTCAGCTCCATAAAGAAATGCCAATCTCTCAAAATAAATGGAACACATGGAAGACGGGGACCCAGAAAGACAAAGACACAGAAAGCAAAATACTGAAAGACAACCACAGGATACTGAACCTTTCAGACAAGATGACAAAGGACCAAGAAGCCTGGTACCTTGCTGTACTCAAGAATCTCATACTCCACAGCAGAAGTGTTAAAGTCAGTTCCCCTGGCGAAGCGGATTGGCCTGCAAGTACCTGGTGCCATTGTAAAAAGCACTAGTGCTGGTGCCACATGAAAGCGCCCATGCTGGTGCCACAAAAGCACTCATGCAGGTGCCATATAAAAGCACTCATACTGGTGCCACATGAAAGCACTCATGCTGGTGTCACATGAAAGCACCAGTGCTGGTGCCACACGAAAGCACCAATGCTGGTGCCACATAAAATCATCTGTGCTGGTGCCATATAAAAGCACTCGTACTGGTGCCACATGAAAGCACTCATGCTGGAGTCACATGAAAACACCAGTGCTGGTGCCACATGAAAGTGCCCATGCTGGTGCCATAAAGCACTCATGCAGGTGCCATATAAAAGCACTCGTACTGGTGCCACATGATAGCACTCATGCTGGTGTTACATGAAAGCACCAGTGCTGGTGCCACATGAAAGCATCTGTGCTGGTGCCACAAAAGCACTCATGCAGGTGCCATATAAAAGCACTCATGCAGGTGCCACATGAAAGCACCCATTCTGGTGTCACATGAAAGCACCAGTGCTGGTGCCACATGAAAGCACCCATGCTGGTGCCACATGAAAGCATCTGTGCTGGTGCCACAAAAGCACTCATGCAGGTGCCATATAAAAGCACTCGTACTGGTGCCACATGAAAGCGCCCATGCTGGTGCCACATGAAAGCATCCGTGCTGGTGCCACAAAAGCACTCATGCAGGTGCCATATAAAAGCACTCGTACTGGTGCCACATGAAAGCGTCCATGCTGGTGCCACATGAAAGCGCTCATGCTGGTCCCACAAAAGCACTCATGCAGGTGCCATATAAAAGCACTCATACTGGTGCCACATGAAAGCACTCATGCTGGTGTCACATGAAAGCACTAGTGCTGGTGCCACATGAAAGCGCCCATGCTGGTGCCACATGAAATCAACTGTGCTGGTGCTACAAAAGCACTCATGCAGGTGCCATATAAAAGCACTCGTACTGGTGCCACATGAAAGCACTCACGCTGGTGTCACATGAAAGCGCCCATGCTGGTGCCACATGAAAGCATCTGTGCTGGTGCCACAAAAGCACTCATGCAGGTGCCACAAAAGCACTCGTACTGGTGTCACTTGAAAGCACCAGTGCTGGTGCCACATGAAAGCGTCTGTGCTGGTGCCACAAAAGCACTCATGCAGGTGCCATATAAAAGCACGCATACTGGTGCCACATGAAAGCGCCAGTGCTGGTGCC
>NC_068996.1:55457713-55459754 GCF_001194135.2 Octopus bimaculoides
CACTCATGCAGGTGCCATATAAAAGCACGCATACTGGTGCCACATGAAAGCGCCAGTGCTGGTGCCACATGAAAGCGCCCGTGCTGGTGCCACAAAAGCACTCGTACTGGTGCCACATGAAAGCACTCATGCTGGTGTCACTTGAAAGCACCAGTGCTGGTGCCACAAAAGCACTCATGCAGGTGCCATATAAAAGCACGCATACTGGTGCCACATGAAAGCACTTATGCTGGTGCCACACGGAAGCATTCATGCTGGAGTCACATGAAAGCGCTCATGCTGGAGTCACATGAAGTCGCTTGTGATGGCACCACATGAAAGCGCTCGTGCTGGCACCACATGAAAGCGCTCGTGCTGGAGTCACATGAAAGCACTCATGCTGGAGTCACATGAAATCGCTCGTGCTGGTGCCACATGAAAGCGCCCGTGCTGGCACCACATGAAAGCACTCGTGCAGGTGCTACATAAAAGCACTCGTGAAGGTGCCACATAAAAGCTTTCATTTAGTGTCACATAAAAGCATCCAGAATATTCTGTAAAGTGGTTGGTGTTAGGAAGGGCATCCAGTCATAGAAACCATGCCAAATCAGACTGGTGTCTGATGCAGCTCCCCAGCTTGTCAGCTCTGGTCAAACTGTCCAACCCATGCCAGCATGGAAAACAGATGTTAAATGATGATGATGATGATGATGATGAAGGCCATTATTAAAAACAACCAAAATAAGGGTATTTACCTTCAGGTTGTTGAGTCACCTCAACTTTTGAAAAGGCTGAGTAAAGACAGAGAACCCATTGTTATAACAAATTAGATTGGAAAGGTCAAATGTATCAAGATTATCCAAGAGAATAGAATTGGTAAATAACGTTTTATTTATCAAACTATAAAAAATATCAAATATATTGAAGATTTTAATTTGTTTGTTGGATGTTTTTGCTGTTATTTTTTTGCGTGAAAAAGTTAAGAATATTTAGTTTGAGTGAAAAGGTCAGTTTTAAGTGTGCTTTTATAAGCAGGAAAAAATGGTTAAAAGTAGAATATAAAGAGAGACAGAGAATTATATAATAAACCTATTTAATTCACAACAGCACAGATCTGATGTAATTTCTGTACATATGAATTAAGAAACTTTTGTCTTCAGTTAAGATCATTTTGGAAAACCATTGCAGATGTAGAATTAGCAGTGACGAAGAACAAATGAACTTTGGGTTAATTAAAATACGTTTGTCAAATTTTAACTTCTAAAGGCAGTTGCTGAGAAGAAGAAAAATTCTCTCTTATGGTAAAAAGTGTAAAAAGACCATATCTGCCCAGTGCTTCCCCCTTGTTGATTCCCAAATGTGTTTCTAGTTATTTAGCTTCTTCAATGGTGTATACCAAAGAGAGATAACCTTGAGCAGATTCAAAGCTATAGTTTTAACTAAAAAAACAGTTAATATCAGTGACTGACTTGTGCTTGTGAACTGCCAGTTCAGGATACATATAGCAACATCAGCACAAAGCAATGATGAAAAATAAATGGATTTTAGGTTAGTTAAAATATATTTGTGGTAATGTGATAATGGCTAAAGAGCTAGAAATGCATCTGGGAATCTGTCAGAGGGAAGCACTGGACAGATATGATGTTTTTACACCTTTTTACCATAAGAGAGAATATTTTCTCCACTGTAACTGCAGTGAATTTGCCATTAGAAGTTGAAACATGTCACAAACATGTTTTAACTAACCTAAAGTTCATATCTCACTGTCTCTCTTTCTATCTATCTATCTATATCCGTCTATCCTGTCTGTCCATCTATCTATCTGACTGCCTGTCTATCTATTCTTCTATCTATCCATCCATCCATCTGTCTATCCATCCATATCTATCTATCTATCATTCTCTCTCTCTCTCTCTATCCATCCATCCGTCTATCTCTCCCTATCTATCCACCTACCTACCTACCTTTCCGTCTGTCTGTCTGTCTATCTATCCATCCATCCATCCGCCCGTCTGTCTGTCTATATATATATATATGAAGCAAAGCTATCAATTATCTCACA
>NC_068996.1:55459764-55463389 GCF_001194135.2 Octopus bimaculoides
TTCACTTTTTAACACTGTAAACAGGAAGTTGGTTTAGTTTCATTTTAAATGGGCTGGGAAAGGAGAGAGAGAGGAGGGGGGGGGAGAGAGGTATGAAAGAGAGGAAGAAAACACAAAGTGTATGCATGTGAGAATACAAGTGCCCACCCAATGTGAAAACATACCCTAACACCAGGCAATATATTCAGGATGGCTTACAAAGCCCAGAGTAAAATTTACAAAAAGGATTGATTAAAAGACAGAAAATGGTTAACGCAGGGTTTGGGAAAAAATGGTCAGGAATAACTTTGAAGGATTATATGGTTACCAAGGGATTGGATAAACATTAAATATTCCAACTTTATCAATATAATGTAACTGAGTTCCTATTGTTCCTTTCCAATTTTGATCTTATTTTACTTCAATCACTGGACTGTGGCCATGCTGGGGCACCACCTTCAAGGGTTTAGTCAAACAAATTGATCCTGGTACTTATTTTACCATTTTAAACCCAATTCTTTTTTGTTGAACTGCTAAGTTATGCAAACAGACCATAACTGATTATCAAGCATTGAGGACCACACTCACAAATGGACAAAATCTCTTTAAATATTTCTTATTAAAAAAGAATGATGGGGAGAGGGGCCAATAAGTCATAGATGATTCTATGGGGGATGGGGTCAATAACATACATACAAATTTTGCCAATCATTTGGTTAAGGCAACAGTTCTTAAAATTCAAGATGAAACATTACAAAAGCAAGGAAACAAAAGAAAAGCCTAGATGAAGAAGCTTAGAAGTACGGAACCAAAACCACACATGAAATGGTAAGAAGATTTGCAAATTGCAAAGACATTAAAGAAAAGAAGAAACGGCTGCAGTGAGCTTTCTTTTTTTTGATAAAAAAAAATGGATCAGAAAAGATACAGAGACTCATTCAGGAAAAGAAAATTAATGAATTTGAATACAAATAGAAACAATGCCTGTGTCACATGAATACACCTGAGCTGTCGTCACAAATATGTACATGTGCTGGTGCCACGTAAAAATGCATGTCATACTCTGCAAAGTGGTTGGTTTTAGGGAGAGAATCCAAATGTAGAAACCATGCCAAAATAAGCAAATAGAGCCTGGTACCAGCTCCTGTCAAACCATCCAACTCATGCCAGCACGGAAAATGGATGTTAAATTATGAAAATGATGATCATGTTGGAAAGATGGATTTAAAATTTTGAAAATGCAGTGAAAAGACAAAGGATAAAAGAAAGTTTTTGAAGCAACAGAAAAATAAATCCCAAGTCTAATTTACGTGACAATAGCCAGGTGATACAACTACCTGTTACCAGAGTGTGGCAGCCAACTAGCTTTAAGATAGCATGTTAGTGCTAACATACATATACACACATATATGCATGCATACACACTCACACAGTGTCAAAATGCTATCTTTAAGACAGCATGTTAGTCCTACACATACATGCACACACACATATTCACACAAACATAAATACATGCATACACACACACACACACACACATACAGTGCCAAAATGCTATCTTTAAGATAACGTGTTAGTGCTACACACACTTCCAGAGCATCCGTTTGTTTGTGAGATTAAGAATCAGAAGCTGAAAGTTCCTCCCCAAAGTTTGAACATGGGAAAAGGGTTTTTCCTACATTTTTTCTTGTCTGGAAAGTAGCCATCCCTGCAAGTCTCCGCTAACCATATTACTGATACAGGCATGGTTGTGTAATAGGAAACTTGCTTCCCAGTCACATGATTCTGAGTTCAGTCCTGCTGTGTGGCACCTTAGGCAAGTGTTTTCTCGTATAGCCTTATGCTGACCAAAGCCTTCTGAGTAGATTTGGTAGATGGAAATTGAAAGAAGCCTGTTGTGTGTGTGTGTGTGTGTGTGTGTGTGTGTGTATATATATATATATATCCCATCATTATCATACACACACACATGTGACATGGTGAATTGGATTAGATGAAGTATTAAAGTGTTGGATTAGATACCATGTGATATCTATTCCAGCTCTTTGGGTTCTGTAACAACACTGGCACCTTACTTGTATCAGCTGTGAAGTGGTTGGCATTTGGAAGTACAGCCAACTGTAGAAACCATGCCAAAACTGACCTTGCCTGTGCTGGTGCCACATAGAAAGCACTCAGCCCACTCTGCAGGACGGTTGGCATTTAGTTGTAAAGGCCGTGCCAAAACAAACATACAAGTCTGGTACAGTCTTCAGCCTGACAACCACCTGACAAACTGTCCAATTGATGCCAGCATGGAAAGCAGACATTAAATGATGATGATGGTGATGATGGTGATGATATATATATATATATATGTATATATATATATATATATATATATATATATATATATATATGTGTGTGCGTGTGTGTGTGTGTGTGTGCGTGTGTGTGTGTGTCCCCTTGTGTCTGTGTTTGTTCCCTACCACCACATGTCAACTGGTGTTGGTGTGTTTATGTCCCTGCATCTTAGTGGGTTAGCAACAGAGACCAGCAGAATAAGAACCAAGCTCCAAAAAGAAATATGGTACTGAGGTCAATTCATTTGACTAAAAAAAAAAAAAAAATTCAAGGTGGTGCTCCAGCAGGGCCAGTCTAATGACTGAAACAAGACAGAAATAAAAGAAAATTTCCAAGCGAAAGACAATGGCTGACGCAAGTAAGGCACCAGTGTTGTTAGAGAACCCAAAGACCTGGAATAGCTATCGCATGGTATCTAATCCAACACTTTAATACCTTATCTAATCCAATCCACTATCCCACGCGTGCGCGCGTGTGTGTGTGTGTGTGTATTCTATGTAACTGGTATTAGACTTAGGAAGGAAGCCAGTGCAGTAATTCATGGAGATGGAAGATTCTTCAGCATGTTATTTGGTAGAAACATGTCAGACATAGATTAAAGCTGAGAGCAAAGAAAAAAAGAATCTCAGCAAAAAATAATTGCAGCATGTTTTTGGAGTGGTTACAGCTGCATTCAGTTTGGTGCAGAGGCTGCATGGATGACAGGTGAGATGTGGAGTGGGGGTGGTATGGGGTGGGGGGTAAACACATGGCTGTGTGGGTCTAAAGAATCCAGGCATTTCCTGTCGGCATCAATGCTACTTGGTATTGCTGGTAGGAGAGATGCTGGGGGATGCAAACAGTTGTGGTCTCCAGTGAACACTTGATAGAGGGAGTGTCTAGCAGCGCAAGTTGTGTGTAATCATTTACACAAACATACACATAAAACATGGATGTTAAATGATGATAATGAATACATGTGCAGAAATATTTTTAAATACATAGGCGTAGGAGTGGCTGTGTGGTCAGTAGCTTGCTTACCAACCACATGGTTCCGAGTTCAGTCCCACTGCATGGCACCTTGGGCAAGTGTCTTCTACTATAGCCTCGGGCCGACCAAAGCCTTGTGAGTGGATTTGGTAGACGGAAACTGAAAGAAGCCCGTCGTATATATGTATATATATATGTGTGTGTGTGTGTGTTTTTGTCCCCCACACTGACGTTGGTGTGTTTATGTCCCCGTAACTTAGCGGTTCGGCAAAAGAGACCGATAGAATAAGTACTAGGCTTACAAAGAATAAGTCCTGGGGTCGATTTGCTCGAC
>NC_068996.1:55463399-55467055 GCF_001194135.2 Octopus bimaculoides
TTACAAAGAATAAGTCCTGGGGTCGATTTGCTCGACTAAAGGCGGTGCTCCAGCATGGCCGCAGTCAAATGACTGAAACAAGTAAAAGAGTACATACATACAAATATATATAACTCACTGCTGGCATGGTTAAGAAGTTTAATTCTCAACCACATGGTTCCGGGTTCAGTCCTATTGCATGACACCTAGGGAAAATGTCTATAGACCAGGGCTGACCAAAGCTTTGTAAGAGGATTTGGTAGAAGGAAACTGAAAGGAGCCCCTCAAGTAAATATACTTGTGTGTATGAGTGTCTGTATGCATCTGTGGGTATGTGTGTGTTTTCTTGTTGCTTAAGAACAAGAAGCAGGGATCCCACCTAAGTTTTGTGCACCAAATTCTACTTGCATGGAATTGGCCAATTATATAATAAGACACGTTAACAGAAGGCGATATACAATGGGATCCAACCAAAACAGAATGACTGCCAAGTAAACTACAAATCCCACACCCTGGGTCCACTTTCCCAGAGAATGGTGAGAAATAACCTGGAATAAACACGTGAAAAGTCATTCGAGCGAGATCATTGCCAGTGCTGCCGGACTGGCTCCTGTGCAGGTGGCACGTAAAATACACCATTTTGAACGTGGCCGTTGGCCGTACCGCCTGACTGGCCCTTGTGCCGGTGGCACATAAAAGCACCCACTACACTCTCGGAGTGGTTGGCATTAGGAAGGGCATCCAGCTGTAGAAACTCTGCCAAATCAGATTGGAGCCTGGTGCGACCATCTAGTTCACCAGTCCTCAGTCAAATCGTCCAACCCATGCTAGCATGGAAAGTGGACGTTAAACAATGATGATGATGATGATGATGAACCACATCCAGACCAAACAATAATGCAATGTTTTCTCAATTCTTAACTGAAACCAGCTCCCTTCACCTACATCACATTTCACATCCTTGCTGACCCCTAATAACAGAGCCTTTGTAGTTGGAGTGGCAAGTGTACAGGGAAAGAAATAAACATATTTCTTAGCTTTGACAAAGGTCAATTTACACATGAGTATGAAGTAAAGTTGATCAAATTGGTTAAAATTTATTATTGGTATTCATTTCACTGTTAAGTCTTAGAGTTCAAACTTAGAGAGAGAGAGGGAGGGCGCATGAGAAGCAGAATAAAGGAACACAGAGATTTGTGTGTAAAAGTACTCAGTTTGTTGCAAAAGTGCATTGAGTGTCTTGTACTAAAAATTAAGATACCATGTTCTCTAGATAATCCTTGCATAAATTAATTTTTCTGCTGGGTTTTCTAAGAAAATTCCAAGACATTTGATTTTTTTTTTTTTTTTTTACAAAAGTTTACTTTTACTTTGTCAAATCCTGCAGTGTGAAATATAGTCTGTGGGAATACTGATACCATGATGTACTTTTAGTTTTTCATTCAAGAGAAAGCTAACCTTTACCCCTGAATGGTTGCTAGTTTACCAAAGAAAAAAAAAGATCTTACTTAAATCACATCAAACAACATACAGTCTTAAAATAGTGAGACATGGGATAGTCTAAACTGAGAAACTGAGCTCAGTTTATTCCATGACTCCAGACATGATGGTCAAAGCTGGAACCCTGTGATCAAATGTCTGTTCAATCTGTGCTGACTTAGGATTAAGACAACGATTTAGAACTTTCCAACCACAACCGAATCATCTTAAAAAGAAAAGGGACAGTTTGGCTAATGTAGTAAAAGATATATTATATCTGAACCAGAAGGCATGTCACTCACGGTTGGAACGTCTTTGATTGCAAGTCTACTGGATCAGAACTGAGCTGGCCATAAACAACTCCCATTCCAGCTATCTCTTTCTATAATCAACCTGTTTACCATATTAAAGACCTGTGAGTCGTACAACCAAATTACAGGCTTCCATTTTATGGTTGAAACCAATAAATTGATAGCGTTCCCTGGGGACATCGTCCACGTCCCATTTCTTTCGAGCATTCCATCTTAAGGCAATTAATGATTATATATATATATAAACATGCACAGCACGTGTGTGCGTATACATACATACATACATACATATATATATATATATATATATATATATATATATATATATATATATATATATATACACACACACACACACTATATACGTGTGTGTGTGTTATAGTTATAATTTTATTATATATATATATATATTTGTATTTATTGTTTACAAGTGAAAAGAGAGAAATGGTCATTTCGTTGAACGGAATTTTACTCTGAGTGGGGTCAGGTCGGGTGAGTCGAGGAAATCTCTCTCTCACACACACAAGAAAATTATAGTCACAGTTCTGTCTTGGAAATAATTAACGATACCGGAAATGAATGCCCTATTTCATTTAGATGCCATAAATAATGGTTAAATTATATTTTATTTAAAGTCACTTATTATTGCATTACACACAATGATAACACAATTCATATACTGATACCTCTATAAAAAAATAACCGTTCTCTTGCGATATCCCCACCCCTTAATTCTTCATTGTATCTCGTATCAAAGACTAACTTATCTAATCCCAAATCTCCCACCTTCCTCTACTGCATAAGGTTTCATGAACGGGTGTGAAAACAGGGGTACAGATACAAAAGCATATATGAGCAACTGGGCACACGGTTATATAAACATACACATGCTACCCAGAAATTAATTTTAATTTTGTTTGTTTCCTAGAAAGGAAAAAAAAAAGCTAAAACAAATTTGATGAAAAACCTGAACCGGGAGCTGGAGTTTATTTCCAGACGGATGTATATCTAAATAATGGTTCTAAAACTAATGCTAGTGCGTATATGTCAATATATTTACACACACATACACAAATATATATATATATATATATATATATATATATATATATATATGATGGATGAATTGCCATTATATTTGTCTACCCCGACTGAGAAGCAGGTGTTGCTAATACGTTCGCATTCGGTTCCAACCGAATTCAGTTTCCCATCCGACAAGATTAAAAAAATATTCTTTCGCATATTGTATCAAATGCATTATTAAACGTTATAGATTTTTAAATACGCAACTGTTGTAAATTTTCCTAACCAAACAAGAAACAATGTAAGAAAAAGGTATTTTCTCGAAAGACAAATAAAAAATATATATATAATGTGTGTGTGTGTATATTTGTCTATATATCTGCATGAAAGTGTGTAAAACACGCACATGCACTATAGGCGCGCGCGTGTATCTGTGACAACCTGTGTTTATAGCGTGCAACTTTCACTTTAGCAAAATACGTATATACACGCTTCTCTTTGTGTATATGTGTACGCACACAGCTTTAATAATTGCCAAAACAGTTCAATAGGTACAGAGGCAAATAAAAAGGCATTTCGAAATCGAATTATTATTTTTGTTATTGTAGACATGTGCAAGACAGATAAAAGGTGGAAGTCACTCAAAATGAATGCAAGGAACCAGTTAGTGGCCAAAGAACCATTCCTAGTTACTTTTGAATAACAAAATAACAACAAACAAAATAACTGAGGAATTACAGTTAAAAAATAGACGTAATAAAACAGAATTACTTAATTATTCGTTTTAATTTAAAAATTTCGTTTTTTTATCTTACATGCGATAGTGCGTATATATATATATATATATATATATATATATATATA
>NC_068996.1:55467526-55471224 GCF_001194135.2 Octopus bimaculoides
TCTCTCTCTCTCTCTCTCTTTCTTTTTACCCTCTCTCTACCCCCCCTCTCTCTCTCCCTCTTACTATTACTGCAGCCGCTGCTACTACTTCCAACCACCTTGCTGAAAGAACAGATCAATATATTGGATGGGTTATAGGATGATGGAGAAGGAGGAGCAGGAGAAGAAGAAGAAATTTATAAATAAGATTAAAAGAAAAACGAAAAAAAAAAGAAAAAATTATGGAATTTAAAAAAAAATTATTCCTATTAAATACAAAAACAAGTCTGCTGAAAATTCAGGAAGAATTCTAAAAGACAAGGAAGGCGTACAGTCTTGTGTCGTGGTAGTTATTTGATACTTCTTCCGCTTTCAGCCAAAGCCGCCGTCTTGGTGGTGGTGATAATGATGATGATGGGGTGGTGGTGTTTAATTCCCCATCCCCACCGCAGACAAGTCCTGACTGGGTAGCTCAATGATCAAATGCCTTCCAGCCGTGACCATCCCAATCTTTTGAATACACATTTGTTTAATGTGTCGTTATAAAGTATAATATGAAGGAATTTGGCTTCTCTTTCTAGCGCATAGTTCCCATTGAATGATGTTGGTCATTGATCACTTTGATATCACCACCATCACCCCACCACCACTACTACTACTACTACTGCTGCTACCGTTATTTACCGGCGGTGATGTTTTATTGCTTGGTCACTACGGACACCACCCAGACACTGGTTAGGATAATGACGGAGGCGGTAATATCTTCGCGATGGTCACGATTATGACGGCGATGACAACAGTGATGATAATGATGATGATGGTCACGATGATCTGATTGCTTTGGTGGTAGCGGCGGCGGCGAATTGGTTCTGGTTGCGATGATGATGATAGTGGTGGTGGTGGTAATGGTGGTAGTGATGGCGGTCTCTTATGCAGGACGCTAAGACTTAGAATTGTTTTATTTTACTAAAAGAGAAATGCTACTAGGTGGCAATCATGAGTGAAATGGGGGGGGGGATCAGTAATCCCTATTCAAACTAGACTTTGCCTTTCATCCTTTCGGGGTCGATAAATTAAGTACCAATGAAACACTGAGTTCGATGTAATCGAGTAGTCCCCTCCCCTCAAGTTTCAGGCCTTGTGCCTATAATAAAAAGGATTATTCGGGGCCAGTGTTGCCTTTTATCCACCTGCCTTGGGGGAGGGGTGTCTGTATCGAAAACTGGCCCCCACCCTTCAAAATTACTAGTCTTGTGTTCAAGTCAGAAACCATTAATATTGTTGCATGTTTATAAATACATGAACACAGACACACGTTTGTCTGTCTGTCTATCTATCTATCTATCTATCTATCTATCTATCTATCTATCTATCTATCTATCTGTCCGTCTATTTATCTATCTATCTATCTATCTATCTATCTATCTATCTATCTGTCTGTCTGTCTGTCTGTCTGTATCAACAT
The DNA here is from genome assembly GCF_001194135.2 of Octopus bimaculoides. Classification (NCBI taxonomy): domain Eukaryota; kingdom Metazoa; phylum Mollusca; class Cephalopoda; order Octopoda; family Octopodidae; genus Octopus; species Octopus bimaculoides. The sequence continues at coordinate 55,468,971 of NC_068996.1, forward strand.
ATATATAGTATATATAGACAGGTGTGGCCGAGTGGTAAGTAGCTTGCTTACCAGCCACATGGTTCCGCGTTCAGTCCGACTGTGTGGCACCTTGGACAAGTGTCTTCTACTATAACTTTGGGCCAATGAAAGCCTTGTGAGTGGATTTGGTAGATGAAAACTGGAAGAAGCCCATCGTATATATATATATATATATATATATATATATATATATATATATATATATATATATGTATGTATATGTGTATATGTTTGTGTGTGTGTATGTTTGTGTTTGTCCCCCTACCATCGCTTGACAATCGATGCTGGTGTGTTTACGTCCCCGTTACGTAGAGATACGGCAAAAAGGACCGATAGAATAAATCGTAGAGTTACAAAGAATAAATCCTGGGGTTGATTTGTTCGACTAAAGATGGTGCTCCAGCATGGCTGCAGTCAAATGACTGAAACAAATCAGAGAATAAAAGAATATATATATAATATATATTTATAAATGTTCTATATTATACACAGCCTTGGTTTTTTTATCTCATTACGAAAAGTAAATTCTTATATATATATGTAGGGTCCGCCAAATCAGAAAGATCCTATATATATATATATATCTGTCGGTCGGTCTGTCTGCCTGCCTGCCTGCCTGCCTGTCTATAACTATCAACACACACACATATATATATATACACACACACACACAAACACACATACATACATATTATATATAGGCCGGTCCAGTGGCCTGTTACTCTGTATTTCCGACAATGTAAAGCCCGTTCTCTACAGATGCATACACACAATATAGACATGTGTGTGTGTGTGTGTGTGTGTGTGTGTGTGTGTGTGTGTGTATACGAGACGAAAGAAGGCAATCATATAAAGGGCGTGGTGTACATGCGAACACACACACACACACCGCCACTCACACTGAATCACTGCTGCACTCAGACTTAACGCTAAACTCCTCTACATCAATGAACGGTGCAGATTAACAAATAGCGCCACACTAAAACATCATGCTTAGCGTGTCTCTGCCTCTCTCTCATCAGACTCTTCCTGATGATGATATCATGTCCTTTTTCCGTTTCCATATGATTTCTCTATTAGTTAGTCAGCTGCCTTAACATTTCTCTTTTTCTCTCTCTCTCTCTCTCTCTCTCTCTCTCTCTCTCTTTGTGTCTTCCTCACTCTGTATCTCTTTCTCACTCGCTCATTTTTTCTCTCTCTCTCTCCCTTGCTATTTATCTATGTCTATATACCTACCTGTTTGTTTATTACACTGCTTAACTAACTTATCAAACTACATATTTTCAGGTATTTCTACCTACCTACCTACCTACCTACCTACCTACCTACCTACCTACCTACCTACATACATACATACAGAGTTCTACCCTCATGCATGCCTGCGTGCATGTATGTATGTATTCACATACATAGAGATTGAAAAGATCCCTCATATATATGTATATATTTATATACTTTATTAAAAAGCAGCAAAAATATAACAAAAGACTGTTACTCAGAGTTTCACTTTCCCTTTCGTCGGACGGGAACGTGAAACTCTGAGTAACAGTTTTTGTGATATTTTTACTGCTTTTTAATAAAAGCATATTACTCTACCTCCGGTATTCAAGTACTATTCTTTCCCACCTTGTTTCGCATTTATGTGCTTACTCTGGTGTATACTTATATACATAGATTTCATAGATACATACACATACTCATACGTACATAAATTGACGTCCATCCATCTGATCATCCAGCCATCCATAGATAGAAATACACACACACACACATATGTACATGTTTACACACACACACACACACACACACATCCATCCATCCCTACATACATGTACACCACACACATACACGCTAGTCTATTTTATTACAGTTCTAAGTGCATTTCTCTCTTCATACATTCGTTTCTTTGGTAACTGGTGCTGATACAAAAAAGACCACCCTGTTTTATGCGGTGTTGCATATTTATTATAGCCAGCAGCAGCAGCAGCAATCTACTGTCAACACCTTAACTACCGTCCTGTGCACGCTTTCCATTTCTGGTACCATTCGTACAACCTCGGTTCCATTTTTTTTTAGAAGCAACGGTTGCAACGTGTTGTCACAAAAAATGTCGTATAGGGGTGAGATTGCGCGCGCGCGCGCGCGCGTGTGACAGTGAGAGATAGATATCTTTTTATTATAGCCACACAGGGCTAAATACAGAAAATGGACAAATTACAAAGTAGAGCTTTTT
>NC_068996.1:55471551-55476040 GCF_001194135.2 Octopus bimaculoides
CATCCTCCTTTTCAAGTGGTACTTGAAAAAGTTGACGAGGGATTGACCAGAGAGGAAAGTGTTTGTTTGTAGACCTTTCAAACGCGTGAGATAGATAGACAGATAGACAGGTAGATAGACAGACAGACAGACAGATAGATAGACAGATAGATAGATAGATAGATAGATAGATAGATAGATAGATAGATAGATAGATAGATAAACAGACAGACAGATAGACAGACAGACAGACAAATAGATAGACAGACATATAGATAGATAGATAGATAGATAGATAGATAGACAAATAAATAGATAGATAGATTGAGACTGTGTGGGAGAGAAAATTTGAAAGAGAGGAAAAGAAGGATCCAGTACTTGAGTGGTAATTTATTTTATCCTGTCACCACCGCCACCTCCACCACCACGATTAAAGTAAACAAGTTGCCCTCAGCAAGATTTGAACTTAGAATGGAAGCAGCTGAAACGAACTATTGGTTTCAAATTTTGGTACAAGGCCAGCAATTTCAAGGAAAGAAAGTTGATTACATCAACCTCCAGTGTACAACTGATACATTTTAACCGACCCCTAAAAGGATAAAAGGCAAAGTCAACCTCAGCGGAATTTGAACTCAGGACGTAAAGACGGACGTAAAGCTGTTAAGCATTTTGCCCGGTGTGCTAACGATTCTGCCAAACTGACCGCATTAAACCAGAAACAAACTAGCAGCCTCACATGCATGCACACACACACACACACACACGCTCGCACACACACGCACACACGCACACACACGCGCACATACACACACACACACACGCATATACGCACCTACACGCACGCACGCACACACACACATACTCATATACATAATGATCTAATAATAGCGGTGATGGTGATGATGATGATGATGACGGCAACGTCTTCTTCCGTATAACATAGGACTCGCAATCGTTTTATTTCGCTTTCCTTTTACATATTTAAGGAAGCTGCCACAGTGTGGCAACCATGCGTGAAATGGGTATCGAATGTAATCCGAAGATGTAATCCACTGGTGATAATCCAATGGCAATTCCAGGTGGCATTCCGATGGTGTAACAGTTAGAAGTATCAGGGTGGGAATGGTGGCGGATGTGAGAAGCGCGTGATGACATTTCTATTTCAAACTCTCTCAACAAGAAAAAAAAAATTATGAAATATTTATTGTTGCTTTTGTGTTATTTTCATCGCTCTGTCTGTTTGCTTGCCTGTCTGTCTGCTTCTTTACTTACATACACGCACACGCACACACACACACACACACACACACACACACACACACACGCACACACACACACACACACTCTTCGAAATTCTGGTGAAAGCCGTGTACAACAATTGAAAGGATAAAATACAAATACGGAAGAATTTATCCCATCATACAACTGCAATCCCAAAATCTTTAGGATTTCGGGCACTTGGGAAAAAGTTTCTATCCTTCATCTGGAAAACGCCAAGGTTCACAGAAGAAGAAACGAATCAAGCCTCGCAGCTGAAGACAGACGAGGCATTAAAAATGTCTTCTGACTGAAAACGGAGAAAAGGAAGACAAAAATCTAATACAAAAAACCAGAACAAGGAAATACGGAGGGTAAGCAATGGTGCTTTTCGACTTAAGACAATGGAAATACTGGCGTAGATCGAAAATTAAACTTTCGACGGTTGTACGAATGCATTGAGACATGTTTTGTGAGTGAGACGCTCGTAAGACAAAAGGCCAACAGAAAGGAATGTTTGGTTATCAGCAGAAACAGGTGGCAAGAATGGGAAAGAGGGTAAGGAACAAGGAGAGAGAAGGAGAGAAACGGAGAGAAGGAGAGAAAGAGAGAGAAAGAGAGAGAGAGAGGTGATGCAAGAAAGTGAGAGAGAGAGAGAGAGAGAGAGAGAGAGAGAGAGAGAGAGAGAGAGAGAGAGAGAGAGAGAGAGAGAGAGCAAAGACACCTTTGCTTATATTCAGTTCTTGTCTTTTCTTTAACATCATTTTTTTATCACTATTTCTCCAGTGTTTCGTACTTCATTTCGTTTTCTGTGAATCTTGGCGTTTTTTTTCATATTGAAGGATACCAACATTTTCCCAAGTGTTGAAATCCTAAAGATTCTGGAATGAATGTCGGCTGGTGAAATGGATTTAGCTGTACATGTATTTTGTCCTTTCCGTTAGTTGTTAGTTGTATACGTCTTTGACCATTATATTGAATTTTCCTTTCTATCATACAGTTTGTCATAACTAATTTATATACATACACACGTGCACACATACATGCACATATACATACATACATACAAACATATATATATATATATATATATATATATAAATCAAAAAAGCAACACGGATTTTAAAGGTTACTGCAGTACAATCGTTTCATGCTACTCCATTTATTTAATGTAATGCAAGCATTACATTAAATGCAATATGTAGAGCAATTTTCAGCTGCACAAAGATATAGAAACTTTACTGAAAACTTCAGCAGAATGGACATATTACTGTTGTGGCAACATTTAAAATCTAGGTGGGAAGAAGAATACATAAAAACCATCTTGACATAGCCAATGTATTCTTTAAAATCCGTGTTGTTTTTTTTTTATTTTTGATCACCTTGTTTTTGGAATTGTTTGGGTAATACCATACTATATTCTAGTGCCTAAACTTAAGGGCCACATTCAATTTTGAATCTAAATTTATAATATATATATATGTATACACTATCAATGCATCCTGACGTTGCCAAGGTGTTATGACCTACAGCCACATTGTATTATTTTTTCCTTTCTTATAGGCAGAATCGATACACGAGGAGTATGAAACAAACAACACTTCTTTGTAAACATGTTTTCCAGTCATTTTCTGATGAACAATGCTGCAGTTTCCGTCTACCAAATTCAGTCACAAGTCTGTGGTTGGCCTAGGGTTATAGCAGAAAACACTTGCCCAAGGTACCATACAGAGGGACTGGACGTGGAACCATGTTCCTAGGAAGCAAACTTCTCAACCGCACACTCATTCTTGCATCTAATATGTGTGTGTGTGTGTGTGTGTGTGTGTGTGTGTGTTTCCATTTGTTGTTAAATCGAGTATTGTGTCCCACTCTGTCTCAAAGTTAGCAGTTCATCAAGCGGAGACCTATAAAATAAATGCTTGATTGAAATACGTACAGAGGTCAGTATGATCGATTAAATTTCTAAAGGTGACACCCCATCATGGCGACAGTCGAAAGACTAAACCCAGTTAAATAATGTTTAAAGACTTAATGGCTTCAAATTTAAAGCAATGGTTTACTAACCACAAGATAATGAGTTTAAAACTTCGCATTGAACTTTCACTCTATACGATAATACTATATGTACATCTCAGTCTACTTGACTTCCAACAATTAACAATTGTAATCTGAAACTGAATAGTTAGCAGTAAGAAAGATGTCCAGATTTCCTTAAAAATTATTGTTCAAAATATTTTGAGAAAAAGTAATTTTTTCACCACGACAAAACACACACACACACACACACACACACACACACACACACACACACACACAGGTGTTTCTATAATAACTTGAACTACTACAAATAGCAGCCAAATCTCTCTTAAAACACACCCTTTCATCAAATGAAAGACAGACATACAGTATTTCAGGAAGAAAAAAAAAAACAACGAAAAAAAAACTATGCAATGGCTCTGCTACTTCTTGGCTAAACAAAACACAGACAAACATACGTCACATTAAAAGATTATCTACTAAATAATACTAATAAAGTAAACGGTATATCTTCAAAATTTCATTCCCTGGTAAAACTTCATGTATTTTAAACATTTTCTCATTATGTTCTATGTAAGACATATTGTTCAGACAGAGTTGCCCCCTTTAGCTAAAGACCTCAAAATTGTGCGACCCGACCACGTGTCCAAGGTTATTTTTGTTGTAAAAAAGAGTTGAGGAGTTGTTATTTGGTAGCCGAAAGATTACTAAATATTTTGATACCTCATATGTCAAAATCGGCAACTCATGTATATCTATACATGTGTGCGTGTGTATGGATATGTGTGTATGTATGGGTACGTAATACACATATATGTTTGTGTGTGTATGTGCATGTACATATACATGTTTGTCTGGTCTATTGGCCTTAATTTCTCTATCTGTGTGTATTGGCATATCCCAGAGTATGGTTGCTTTCTCGTTTTCTGTGACCTTTTCTGGCGTGTGTTTATACCATCTTCTTTTTGTTGTTATTCTATAGTGTTGGCATAGCTTCCAGTGTATATAGGTCCCAGCTCTGTCGTGTCTGTGAATATATTCCTTCTTAGCCAGGACTGGGCAGCCAGAGATAATATGATTTATTGTTTCTTGTCCATCTCCACATATTCTACAGTTACTTGTTATGTTTCTTTTCATTATATGTTTTTGGTAATTTCTGGTGGGGAGGCTTTGGTCTTGTGCAGCAATTAAAAATCCTTCAGTCTCTGCTTTG
>NC_068996.1:55476599-55477966 GCF_001194135.2 Octopus bimaculoides
AGAAGAAGAAGAAGAAGAAGAAGAAGAAGAAGAAGAAGAAGAAGAAGAAGAAGAAGAAGAAGAAGAAGAAGAAGAAGAAGAAGAAGAAGAAGGAGAAGAAGAAGAGAGGGAGGGAGAGACGGGGAAAGTATTTGAGTATTTGATGACCTTCAGAAGCTGACCTCAGGAAAACTGGCCCAATAATGTGAGGGCATGAATGTCTATGACTGCTGACAGCTGTAGGTATGGCACATGAAAAGAGATGGAAGATTGTAATAAAATGTGAATTCTTCCGAGATTATAAAAATGAAAGTTTTAAGCAGATTTTCCATAATTCAAGAATACTTTAACAAATGAAATAAGGTTCTGGAAGCAAAACAAAAAGAAACCTTTTACATGTAGATGTGTTCATGGCAGTATGGTTACGAAGCTCGCTTCCCAACCACCTAGTTCCGGGTTCAACCCCACTGCGTGGCTCTTTGCGCAAGTGCCTTCTACTTTAGTTTTGGGCCGACAAATGCCTTGTGAGTAAATTTGACAGACAGAAGCTAAAAGAAGTCCGTCATATGTATGTGTATCAGTGACATAGCTAAATAAGGGAGCAAGGGGACCGACCGCTTCCCACCTGGTCACATTTTTCAAAATTGGCCCCTTTTCAACATATTTTTTTATTCTTTAGTTACGTGTATCATTAGCTGTTGTAAGCTGGGCTTCGATGAAATCGACGATGCAGACGATTGTGATTTATTTGAACCGCATTCAGAAGAAATGACTAACCACAAACCTCTTAATTGAAAATCAATAGAACACACTGGAAACAATGGACAATCAAATACGGAATGAAAACGAACGATATGCGAAGGAAATGACTGCGAAAGAATTTAATGGGAGGCTGCACGAATTCGGAAAGGTCAAGCTACTAAACTATGTATAAATCGCGACGTTAATGTCGAACGAAATTTCGCGAAATGTGGACAAAAAATTCTTCACTCTTCGCTACTAAAGGCAGATATTCGCAGAGTACAGAAAAAAAAAGTAGTAAAAAGAAGGGAAAAGAAATCTAAGAAAAAAATGTCGCTTAATTTAAACGTGATTAAGAATATAAAAAATTGTATTCATAAAACTACTTAATCATTGCTTTTATGTAGTAAAGAATAATGCTTCATCTCTGCTAAACTGTTGAATAATGAATACACATTCACTGTTCATTATTTTAGATAAGTAAATAACAACAAAGAAAGGAAAACATTATTATATTACTTTGAAATTTTAAAGAAAATTGCTCAAAGAATTTCAACTAAGCATCTTGAAACAAACATACGCCTGCGCGCGCACACACGCATCACACACACACACACACGTTCAAGCCTACATATAAACGTTTGTGT